>NC_056440.1:18030783-18330783 GCF_018296145.1 Oncorhynchus tshawytscha
TATGCTAATCACCTGTCCATCCCTGCAGCCCTCCAATGGGCGTATTTCGCAGTCGGCTAGCTCCCAATGCAGCCTGCCCTGGGTCCAAGGTGTACATTCACACACTCACACAGCCCTCAATGGACAGATTCTTCCACTTTGCTGCCTGCATTCAGCTACCTCTCCCCTGAAGAAAACATATTCAAGTCCACTAGATTTGAGTGAGGAATTAAGAAAATAATTGAAGGAAAGGAGTCAAATCAAAATCAAATCAAATGTATTTATATAGCCCTTCTTACATCAGCTGATATCTCAACGTGCTGTACAGAAACCAAGCCTAAACCCCAAACAGCAAGCATTGCAGGTGTAAAAGCACGGTGGCTAGGAAAAACTCTCTAGAATGGCCAAAACCTAGGAAGAAACCTAGAGAGGAACCAGGCTATGAGGGGTGGCCAGTCCTCTTCTGGCTGTGCCTGATGGAGATTATTACAGAACATGGCCAAGATGTTCAAATGTTCATAAATGACCAGAATGGTCAAATAATAATAATCACGGTAGTTGTCGAGGGTTCAACAGGTCAGCACCTCAGGAGTAAATGTCAGTTGGCTTTTCATAGTCGATCATTGAGAGTATCTCTGAGAGTATCTCTCTAAGGAGTGTCTGTCTGTGTGTGTGTGTGTGTGTGTGTGTGTGTGTGTGTGTGTGTGTGTGTGTGTGTGTGTGTGTGTGTGTGTGTGCATGCATGAAATTTAGGAGCACCAAAATGTTCAAACCAAAATACTAAATATGTCATTGGAGCAAGGAACACAAGCATTTCGCTACACCTGCAATAACATCTGCTAAATGTGTGCATGTGACCAATACAATTTGATTTGATTTGAATTGGTTTGAGAAACAAAAAGCGAACTAGAGATACAATTTTTTATTCATTGAGATACACCCTATATTGGGCCTATATGAATTCTAGCTACAATTGAAGAAAATGTTGTGCCCTAAAAACTAATATATAGCACTGTAAATACAGTTGTTTATTTTAAAAACTAAAATGTTAATACCAATACCATTCAATGTCATTGAAATTACAAAGTCATTTGTGGAAAATTAGGTTCCTATTGAGATGTATTATGTTGAAAAGTCTCTATAAATTCTCTATAAAAACGTCAAGTTAGTTAACAAGAGATTTGTCATTCATTCATTGCTATGATCATTGATCTCCTGAAGAAGTTATCCCTTTCCTTTCTTTCTGTACCCCTACAGTTTAGATGTAAAGTTACCAGGTTGTTAGCTAGCTAACCATTGAGGTAACATGACTGAACAAAGTGTAAACAAATGGTTAAGGACGTCGATGCTCAAGTAGTTTTAGAATGGCCCACAACATGGTTTATGAATAAAACATTGTCCCGCCGATCCGCTATAGGAAGATAAAAAATATTGCACCGGTAATATGAGTCAGGTGTTTTGACCTGGTTGGGCTTGAAGTAAGAAGCATAGACATTAAAAACAGAAGATTGTGATGGGAAACTACCGATGGCGCATGAAGCCGGAAGCGCGCCCTATTGCTGAATGGAGCTGAATGGCACCCAAAAAAATTTATAAGGATGAAGTGGATATAACTAGCAAAGGATTATGGTCGATGTAGTCATTTTCATCCTGTCTGAGAGACATGTGTAAAGAGCGAGCCTCCTTGTAGCCTGCCGGCCCATGATTGGTCTGTCAGCACGTGGTCCTGTGTGATGACAAATGTAGTAGTCAGAATGGATCACTGTTTAATTAAATATGTCGAGTTGTAGCAAACTTTAAAAGAATTCACTGCAATATAGACTCACGACAGGAACCGAATTTCAATGGAGGACTGCCTGCGCTTCAAAATCACACCCATCTCACGCGACATCCACAAGATCGTGTCCGAGGGGAAATGCAACTCTTCCCATTGAGTAAGTCACACTTGCATAACAAGTTATGCTATATTTTCAGCACCAGGTACTGTTCACCTCCTATTGATTGCACTGCGGTTTCAGCTTTACATTTCAGAACCACAAAATGGTCCGAGGCCTGCTTTATTAGTTGACCGCCTCCTGCATTCTCTCTCCTCATGAATGAAGATAAAATGTAACTTTTGCATTATTTAGGTATGGTAACTTTATTATTGGGACATTGCATTTGGGAGTTTTGCATCTCTGGTCCGAGATTTTTTTAAATAATAATTATTATTATTTTTGTTTAGGAAACAAATATTCATAATTCATTTGGGGGGGGGGCAAATAATATTTCTGGTGGGCCAGATTTAGCCTGCTCTGGGGTACTTGGAAACAACTGTACAGCGTAGCTTTATCATTACAACAATTATTATCTAGAAGGAAAAAAATCATAGACGAACAGTGCTCCCAAAAATAAAACTCCTGGCCCCACAGCTAAATACTTTGTTGCATGTTTAATCAAATTGGTCAAACTTTAGACCTCTGAGTATACATGAACATGACATAGTTGGACATACAAAACATAAACAACAACTGCTCTATCCATGACATAGACTGGGGGGAGTCCACAAGAGTGTGCAAAGCTGTCATCTAAGCAAAGGTTGGCTACTTTGAAGAATCTCAAATATAAAATATATGTTAATTTGTTTAACACTTTTTTGGTTACAACAAGGACGACTGGGGAAGAAACCAAAGGGAGTGACATATAAAGGGCAGGTAATCAAGGAGGTGATGGAGTCCAGGTGAGTGTCAATATGCGCGTAACGCTGGTGACAGGCGTGCACCCTTGTGACCTAGAGGCCAGAGAGGAAGCACACGTGACAGTGTCCAAACTTTCAAATGATACTGAATATTTTTGAAAATCTTCAAATAAATTGTTTCAACGGTATTGACATTATTGAAAAACCATCCTGTGGCAATTTCCAAATACCCTGGTACATGGTGTACAGCCCAAGCCTAGTTTACTGTGAATTTAGCTGATTTAGTTACAGTAAGGGAGTGTTAATAAAGCACAGCTACATAAAGTGGTTTCTTCTTTCCTGGACCTATCCTAATGTCGCACAGATGAGGAATAATCGGACCAAAGCGCAGCGTGGTAAGTGTTCATTCTTTTTATTTAAACTGAACACTATAACAAAAATAACAAAGAGAATAAACGAAACCGAAACAGTCCTGTCAGGTGCAGAAAATACTAAACAGAAAATAACTACCCATAAAGCATAGGTGGGAAAAAGCTACCTAAGTATGGTTCCCAATCAGAGACAACGATAGACAGCTGTACCTGATTGACAACCATACCCGGCCAAAACAAAGAAATACAAAACATAGAAAAAGGAACATAGAATGCCCCCCAAAATCACACCCTGACCAAACCAAAATAGAGACATAAAAAGCTCTCTACGGTTAGGGTTGTGACAGGGGACTCTCGCCGCCAACCCCAGACTGGGGACCCTCGTAGCGGACCCCGGACTGGGCACCCTCGTTGCAGGGCCCGGACTGGAGGGCGCCTCTGGAGGCTCTGGACTGGAGGGTGACTCAGAAGGCTCCGGACTGGAGGGCATCGCTGGAGGCTCCGGACTGAAGGGCGACTCTGGAGGGAGGAGACGCAGAGACAGCCTGGTGCGCGGGGCTGCCACAGGGCCCACCAGGCTGGGGAGACCTACAGGAGGCCTGGTGCGTAGAGGAGGCACCGGATGAACCGGGCTGTGGGGGAGCACTGGAGCTCTGGTACGCAGCCTTGGCACCACTCCTCCAGGCTGAATGCCCACTTTATCCCGGCCCCTCCAGAGTGCAGGCACAGGTCGAACCGGGCTGTGTGGGAGCACTGGCACTGTGGGGAGCACTGGCACGGGCAGAGCACAGGCATAGGACCAACTGAACAGTCCCAGCGTACCGGAGACACAGTGCGCAGAGCCGGCGCAGAATACAGTGGGCTGAAACGGAGCACCGGAGACCAAGCGCGCTGAGCTGCCACAATCCGCCATGGCTGGATGCCCACTCTCGCATGGCACTTGCGGGGGGCTGGCATATAGCGCTCCGTGCTATGAGCGTGCACTGGAGACACTGTGCGCTTTACCGCATAACACTGTGACTGACCAGTACCACGCTGCTTCCGTAAAGCACGGGGAGTTGGCTCAGGTCTATAGCCAGACTCCTCCAATCTCCCCGTGTTCCCCCCGCCAATTTTTTTTTTGGGGGGGGCTACCTCTCGTGCCTGCTTCGCTCACTTGCCTCATATCGCCGCCTCTCGGCCTTAGCTGCCTCCAGTTCCTTTTTCGGGTGGCGATATTCCTCAGCCTGTCTCCAGGGTCGCTTTCCGTCCAATATCTTCTCCCATGTCCAGGGACCCTCTGCTCCTCCATACCACACTGCTTGGTCCGTTTGTGGTGGGTAGTTCTGTAACGAGTGTCGTCGTCGGATGAGGAATAATCGGACCAAAGCGCAGCGTGGTAAGTGTTCATGCTTTTGATTTAAATTGAACACTATAACAAAAATAACAAAGAGAATAAACAAAAAATGGAACTGTTTGGAGGAAAAAGGTGGAGGTTTGCAAGCCGAAGAACACCATCTCAACCGTGAAGCATGGGGGTGGCAGCATCATGTTGTGGGGATGCTTTTCTGCAGGAGGGACTGGTGCACTCCACAAAATAGATGGCATCATGGGGGAGGAAAACTACGTGGATATATTGAAGCAACATCTCAAGACATCACTCAGGAAGTTAAAGCTTGGTCGCAAATGGGTCTTCCAAATGGACAACGACCCCAAACATACTTCCAAAGTTGTGGCAAAATGGCTTAAGGATAACGAAGTCAAGGTATTGGAGTGACCAGCTCTGTCAGGAGGAATGTGCCAAAATTCACCCAATTTATTGTGGTATGCTTGTGGAAGGCTACCCGAAACGTTTGACCCAAGTTAAACAACTTAAAGGCAATGCTACCAAATACTAATTGAGTGTATGTCAACTTCTGACCCACTGGGAATGTGATGAAATAAATGCTGAAATAAATCATTCTCTCTCCTATTATTCTGACCTAAGACACGGAACCCTTACTAGGATTAAATTCAGGAATTGTGAAAAACTGAGTTTAAATGTATTTGGCTACGGTGTATGTAAACTTCCGACTTCAACTGTATTTGGCAGAGTTGTCCATTTTTGGTCCTTAAATGAAACTGGTATACCTCTTTATTTATCACAATTTTCTTTAACCAATTTTGGTCTTCAATGCCAACAGACAAGTCCCTTTCGTTTTCCCCTTTCCACTTGCTTCTCCATTTTTGCGGTAATGCTGCAATTAGTTGGTTGTAATTTGGGGAAGAGCAGACATTTCCATATATTTTTGTTAGCTTCATGTATGACATAACTCCAGCAATCCTATTTATGATATAATTTACAAAGATTATACTTTTTATTTAATTTATTTTGTAATTATTTTTGAGTTGAACTATAATACTTGTTGTATTATTTGTTCTGTCTTTTCTGGTGGACTAAACTGAAATTGCAATCAACATTCTATGGCTTGTTCTAAAAATAGAGATATTTTGGAGATTATTTCATTTTCAAATAACTGAAAGTGAGAGGTTGTAATCTGAATAATGGGAAAAACCACCTGTCACGTTTTCAATGGTAATCCTGTAGAGTCCAGCAATATTGCTGGTCCCATTCAAGTTAGGATAGGGTAGGAGATGGGAGGGTAGGGTAGGAGAGGGTAAGGGAGGGTAGGATAGGGTAGATTAGGGGAGGGTAGAATAGTGTAGGGTAGGAGAAGGGAGAAAAGGGGATAGTAGAGTAGGAGAGGATAGGAGTGGGTAGGGTGAGAAAGGGTGGGAGAGTGGAGGGTAGAACAGGAGAGAGTAGGACAGGGTAGGATAGGTTAGGATAGGATAGAGTAGGAGAGGGTAGGATAGGGTAGGTTAAGAGAGAGTAGGCTAGGGTAGATTAGGAGAGAGTAGAATAGGGTAGGACAACTCTCTGCAAACTGGAAACGATTTATCCGGAGGCTGCATTCATTGTAGCTGGGGATTTTAACAAGGCTAATCTGAAAACAAGACTAAATTTTATCAGCATATCGATTGCGCAACCAGGGGTGGAAAGACCTTGGATCATTGTTACTCTAACTTCCGCGACGCATATAAGGCCCTGCCCCGCCCCCCTTTCAGAAAACCTGACCACGACTCCATTTTGTTGATCCCTGCCTACAGACAGAAACTAAAACAAGAGGCTCCCACGCTGAGGTCTGTCCAACGCTGGTCTGACCAAGCTGACTCCACACTCCAAGACTGCTTCCATCACGTGGACTGGGAGATGTTTCGTATTGCATCAGATAACAACATTGACGAATACGCTGATTCGGTATGCGAGTTCATTAGAACGTGCGTTGAAGATGCCGTTCCCATAGCAACGATTAAAACATTCCCTAACCAGAAACCGTGGATTGATGGCAGCATTCGTGTGAAACTGAAAGCGCGAACCACTGCTTTTAATCAGGGCAAGGTGTCTGGTAACATGACTGAATACAAACAGTGCAGCTATTCCCTCCGCAAGGCTATTAAACAAGCTAAGCGTCAGTACAGAGACAAAGTAGAATCTCAATTCAACGGCTCAGACACAAGAGGCATGTGGCAGGGTCTACAGTCAATCACGGACTACAGGAAGAAATCCAGCCCAGTCACGGACCAGGATGTCTTGCTCCCAGGCAGACTAAATAACTTTTTGCCCGCTTTGAGGACAATACAGTGCCACTGACACGGCCTGCAATGAAAACATGCGGTCTCTCCTTCACTGCAGCCGAGGTGAGTAAGACATTTAAACGTGTTAACCCTCGCAAGGCTGCAGGCCCAGACGGCATCCCCAGCCGCGCCCTCAGAGCATGCGCAGACCAGCTGGCCGGTGTGTTTACGGACATATTCAATCAATCCCTATACCAGTCTGCTGTTCCCACATGCTTCAAGAGGGCCACCATTGTTCCTGTTCCCAAGAAAGCTAAGGTAACTGAGCTAAACGACTACCGCCCCGTAGCACTCACATCCGTCATCATGAAGTGCTTTGAGAGACTAGTCAAGGACCATATCACCTCCACCCTACCTGACACCCTAGACCCACTCCAATTTGCTTACCGCCCAAATAGGTCCACAGACGATGCAATCTCAACCACACTGCACACTGCCCTAACCCATCTGGACAAGAGGAATACCTATGTGAGAATGCTGTTCATCGACTACAGCTCGGCATTCAACACCATAGTACCCTCCAAGCTTGTCATCAAGCTCGAGACCCTGGGTCTCGACCCCGCCCTGTGCAACTGGGTACTGGACTTCCTGACGGGCCGCCCCCAGGTGGTGAGGGTAGGCAACAACATCTCCTCCCCGCTGATCCTCAACACTGGGGCCCCACAAGGGTGCGTTCTGAGCCCTCTCCTGTACTCCCTGTTCACCCACAGGAAAATAACCTCACACTCAACGTCAACAAAACTAAGGAGATGATTGTGGACTTCAGGAAACAGCAGAGGGAACACCCCCCTATCCACATCGATGGAACAGTAGTGGAGAGGGTAGCAAGTTTTAAGTTCCTCGGCATACACATCACAGACAAACTGAATTGGTCCACTCACACAGACAGCATCGTGAAGAAGGCGCAGCAGCGCCTCTTCAACCTCAGGAGGCTGAAGAAATTCGGCTTGTCACCAAAAGCACTCACAAACTTCTACAGATGCACAATCGAGAGCATCCTGGCGGGCTGTATCACCACCTGGTACGGCAACTGCTCCGCTCTCAACCGTAAGGCTCTCCAGAGGGTAGTGAGGTCTGCACAACGCATCACCGGGGGCAAACTACCTGCCCTCCAGGACACCTACACCACCCGATGTTACAGGAAGGCCATAAAGATCATCAAGGACATCAACCACCCGAGCCACTGCCTGTTCACCCCGCTATCATCCAGAAGGCGAGGTCAGTACAGGTGCATCAAAGCTGGGACCGAGAGACTGAAAAACAGCTTCTATCTCAAGGCCATCAGACTGTTAAACAGCCACCACTAACATTGAGTGGCTGCTGCCAACACACTGACACTGACTCAACTTCAGCCACTTTAATCATGGGAATTGATGGGAAATGATGTAAATATATCACTAGCCACTTTAAACAATGCTACCTTATATAATGTTACTTACCCTACATTATTCATCTCATATGCATACGTATATACTGTACTCTATATCATCGACTGTATCCTTATGTAATACATGTATCACTAGCCACTTTAACTATGCCACTTTGTTTACATACTCATCTCATATGTATATACTGTACTCGATACCATCTACTGTATCTTGCCTATGCTGCTCTGTACCATCACTCAGTCATATATCCTTATGTACATATTCTTTATCCCCTTACACTGTGTATAAGACAGTAGTTTTGGAATTGTTAGTTAGATTACCTGTTGGTTATTACTGCATTGTCGGAACTAGAAGCACAAGCATTTCGCTACACTCGCATTAACATCTGCTAACCATGTGTATGTGACAAATAAAATTTGATTTGATTTGATTTGAGAGGCTAGGCTAGGCTAGGGTAGAATATGAGATGGTAGGAGAGGGTAGGCTAGGGTAGGATAGGAGAGGGTAGTAGAAAAATTACAGCAGGTCACTGCCCCACTAGGTCACAGGTGAAATAAACAATATACAATAAAACAAATTAACAGTAAACATTAAACTCACAGAAGTTCCAAAAGAATAAAGACATTGTAAATGTCATATTATGTGCAAATAGTTAACGCACAAAAGGGAAAATATATAAACATAAATATGGGTTGTATGGTGTTTGTTCTTCACTGGTTGCCCTTTGCTTGTGGCAACAGGTCATAGATATTGCTGCTGTGATGGCACACTGGTATTTCACCCAGTAGATATGGGAGTTTATCAAAATTGGGTGTTTTCGAATTCTTTGTGGATCTGTGTAATCTGGGGGAAATATGTGTCTCTAATATGGTCATACATTTGGTAGGAGATTAGGAAGTGCAGCTCAGTTTCCACCTCATTTTGTGGGCAGTGTGCACATAGCCTGTCTTCTCTTGAGAGCCAGATCTGCATACGTGGCATTTCTCAATAGCAAGGCTATATTCACTGAGTCTGTACATAGTCAAAGATTTCCTTAATTTTGGGTCAGTCACAGTGGTCAGGTAGTCTACCTGCCCTGGGGCTCTGTGGGGTCTGTTTGTGTTTGTGAACAGAGCCCCAGCAACCAGCTTGCTTAGGGGACTCTTCTCCAGGTTCATCTCTCTGTGGGTGACGGCTTTGTTATGGAAGGTTCGGGAATCGCTTCCTGTTAAGTGGTTGTAGAATTTACGTCTCTTTTCTGGATTTTGATCATTAGCAGATATCGGCCTAATTCTGTTCTGCATGCATTATTTGGTGTTTTACGTTGTACACAGAGGATATTTTCCCAGAAATCTGCATGCAGAGTCTCAATTTGGTGTTTGTCCCATTTTGTGAATTATTGGTTGGTGAGCGGACCCCAGACCTCACAACCATAAAGGGCAATGGGTTCTATAACTGATTCAAGTATTTTTAGTCAGATCCTAATTGGTATGTCGAATTTTTGGTTCCTTTTGATGGCATAGAAGGCCCTTCTTGCCTTGTTTCTCAGCTCTTTCACAGATTTGTGGAAGTTACCTGTGGTGCTGATGTAAAGGCTGGGGTATGTATAGTTTTTTGTTTGCTCTAGGGCAGTGGTTTCCAAACTTTTTATAGTCCCGTACCCCTTCAAACATTAAACCTCCATATGCGTACCCCCTCTAGCACCAGAGTCAGAGCACTATCAAATGTTGTTTTCTTGCCATTATTGTAAGCCTGCCACACACACACACACAATACATGATACATTGATTAAACATAAGAATCAGTGTGAGTTTTTGTCACAACCTGGCTTGTGGGAAGTGACAAAGAGCTCTTATAGGACCATGGCACAAATAATAATCAATACTTTTGATCTTTATTTAGCCATCTTACCTATAAATTTTATTTGTTCATTGAAAATTGTGAATAACTCACCACAGGTTAATGAAAAGGGTGTGCTTGAAAGGATGCACATAACTCCGCAATGTTGGGTTATATTGGAGAGTCTCAGTCTTAAATCATTTTCCACACACAGTCTGTGCCTGTATTTAGTTTTCATGCTAGTGAGGGCCGAGAATCCACTCTCACATAGGTACATGGTTGTAAAGGGCATCAGTGTCTTAACAGCGCGATTTGCCAAGGCAGAATACTGAGCGCAGCCCAATCCAGAAATCTGGCAGTGGCTTCAATTTTCACAGAACCGCTTGTTGCAATTTCAATGAGGCTCTTTTGTTCAGATATCGGTAAGTAGATTGGGGGCAGGGCATGAAAGGAATGATGAATCCAGTTGTTTGTGTCATCCGTTTCGGGGAAAGTACCTGCGTGATTGCACACCCAATTCACTCAGGTGCTTCACTATAACACATTTGACATTGTCCGTAAGATTGAGTTTATTTGCACACTAAAAAAAATCATACAATGGTGGAAAGAACTGTGTGTTGTCTTTGTTAATGCAGACAGAGAAGAGCTCCAACTTCTTAATCATAGCCTCAATTTTGTCCTGCACATTGAATATAGTTGGGGAAAGTCCCTGTAATCCCAGAATCAGATTATTCAGGCGAGAAAAAACATCACCCAAATGTTTAGCCCCATTGGAAAATATGTTTGAAAATGTTTGAAAATGTGAAGAAATTGTATATTTTTAAAATATGTATTTGTAATTTTAAAATGTGAATCACATTTTTAATTGGGAATACCTGCTCTAAGGCAACGGTGTCCAGATGGAATTTGTATTTGTCGTCCTGGCTACTGGACCTTTTTCGGAACGCCATTATTTTTGTCCTCCTGAGATTGACTGTCAGAGCCCAGGTGTGGCAGAATCTGTGCAGAAGATCTAGGTGCTGATGTAGGCCCTCCTTGATTGGTGGCAGAAGCACCAGACCATCAGCAAACGGTAGACATTTGACTTCAGATTCTAGTAGGGTCAGGCCGGGTGCTGCAGACTGCTCTAGTGCCGTCACCAGTAAGAATTCCGGCTCTCGCAGACCTGTTCGTTTTTTAAAAAATAAGCCCTCCTGTTCTCCACTTATTACCTGTATTAACTGCACCTGTTTGAACTCGTTACCTGTATAAAAGACACCTGCCCACACACTCAATCAAACAGACTCCAACATCTCCACAATGGCCAAGACCAGAAAGCTGTGTAAGGACATCAGGGATAAAATTGTAGACCTGCACAAGGCTGGGATGGGCTACAGGACAATATGCAAGCAGCTTGGTGAGAAGGCAACAACTGTTGGCGCAATTATTAGAAAATTAAAGAAGTTCAAGATGACGGTCAATCACCCTCGGTCTGGGGCTCCAGTCAAGATCTCACCTCGTGGGGCATCAATGATCATGAGAAAGGTGAGGGATCAGCCCAGAACTACACGGCAGGACCTGGTCAATGACCTGAAGAGAGCTGGGACCACAGTCTCAAAGAAAACCATTAGTAACACACTACGCCGTCATGGATTAAAATCCTGCAGTGCACGCAAGGTCCCCCTGCTCAAGCCAGCGCATGTCCAGGCCCGTCTGAAGTTTGCCAATGACCATATGGATGATCCAGAGGAGAAATGGGAGAAGGTCATGTGGTCTGATGAGACAAAAATAGATCTTTTTGGTCTAAACTCCACTCGCAGTGTTTAGAGGAAGAAGAAGGATGAGTACAACCCCAAGAACACCATCCCAACCGTGAAGCATGGAGGTGGAAACATCATTCTTTGGGGATGCTTTTCTGCAAGGGGGACAGGATGACTGCACCGTATTGAGGGGAGGATGGATGGGGCCATGTATCGCGAGATCTTGGCCAACAACCTCCTTCCCTCAGTAAGAGCATTGAAGATGGGTCGTGGCTGGGTCTTCCAGCATGACAACGACCCAAAACACACAGCCAGGGCAACTAAGGAGTGGCTCCGTAAGAAGCATCTCAAGGTCGTGGAGTGGCCTAGCCAGTCTCCAGACCTGAAACCAATAGAAAATCTTGAGGGAGCTGAACTTCCGTATTGCCCAGCGACAGCCCCGAAACCTGAAGGATCTGGAGAAGGTCTGTATGGAGGAGTGGGCCAAAATCCCTGCTGCAGTGTGTGCAAACCTGGTCAAGAACTACAGGAAACATATGATCTCTGTAATTGCAAACAAAGGTTTCTGTACCAAATATTAAGTTCTGCTTTTCTGATGTATCAAATACTTAAGTCATGCAATAAAATGGAAATTAATTACTTAAAAATCATACAATGTGATTTTCTGGATTTTTGTTTTAGATTCCGTCTCTCACAGTTGAAGTGTACCTATGATAAAAAATTACAGACCTCTACATAATTTGTAAGTAGGAAAACCTGCAAAATCGGCAGCGTATCAAATACTTGTTCTCCCTACTGTATGTTGAAGAGATTGGGGCTTAAGCTGCATCCCTGTCTCACCCCACGGTCCTGTGAAAAGAATGTGTGTGTGTTTTGCCAATTTTAACCAATTTTAACACACATGTTGTTTGTGTACATGGATTTTATAACCTCGTATGTTTTTCCCCTCAACACCCCTTTCCATCCATTTGTATAGCAGACACTCATGCCAAATTGTGTAAAAGGCTTTTTTGAAATCAACAAAGCATGAGAAGACTTTGCATTTGTTTTGGTGTGTTTGTCAATTAGAGTGTGCAAGGTGAATACGTGGTCTGTTGTACGGTAATATGGTAAAAAGCCTATTTGACATTTGCTCAGTACATTGTTTTTACTGGGGAAATGTACGAGTCTGCTGTTAATGATAATGCAGAGGATTTTCCCAAGGTTGCTGTTGAAGCATATCCAACAGTAGTTATTGGGGTCAAATTTGCCTCCACTTTGTGGATTGAAGTGATCAGGCCTTGGTTCCAAATATTGGGGAAGATGCCAGAGCTAAGGATGATGTTAAAGAGTTTAAGTATAGCCAATTGGAATGTGTTGCCTGTATAATTTATCATTTCATTGAGGATACCATCAACACGACAGGCCTTTTTGGGTTGGAGGGTTTGTATTTTGTCCTGTAGTTCATTCAATGTAATTGGAGAACACAGTGGGTTCTGGTATTCTTTAATAGTCTCTCTCCGCTGTTCCTCGCTCTCCCAGCCCCTCTGTCCGCCAGCACTGGGAAGGAGGGGAAAGAGAGGAAAGAGGAGGAGGAGGGAGGGTGGACCACCCTGACTGTCATGGCAGGGCTGTGTGTTTACATTGCTGTGCCTCACTGTGCAATACATCTGGCATTCTGGGGAAGGGGGGGGGGTTAGAGTAAAGAGGCCTTTTCAGCAGAGAGGAAAATAGGTGGAGCTAAAAGAGAGAGAGAGAGAGAGAGAGAGAGAGAGAGAGAGAGAGACAGCAACACAATTAGAACCAACCAAATCATGAGAAAACAAAAAGATAACTTGACGCAATGGAAATAATTAACAAAAAAAACAGAGCAAACTAGAATGCTATTTGGTCCTAAACAGAGAGTACACAGTGGCAGAATACCCGACCACTGTGACTGACCCAAACTTAAGGTTAGCTTTGACTATATACAGACTCAATGAGCATAGTCTTGCAATTGAGAAATGCCGCCGTATGAAGACCTGGCTCTCAAGAGAACACTTCCCACAAAATGAGGTGGAAACTGAGCTGCACCTCCTCACCTCCTGCCAAATGTATCACCATATTAGAGACGCATATTTCCCTCAGATTACACAGAACAAACCCGATTCTGATAAACTCCCATATCTACTGGGTGAAATACCACAGTGTGCCCTCACAGCATCAAGATTTGTGACCTGTTGCCACAAGCAAAGGGTAACCATTGAAGAACAAACACCATTGTAAATACAACCCATTTTTATGTTTATTTATTTTCCCTTTTGTACTTTAACCATTTGCACATCGTTACAACAAATATACATAATATGACATTTGTAATGTCTTTATTATTTTGGAACTTCTGTGAGTGTAATGTTCACTGTTCATTTTTATTGTTTATTTCACTTTTGTATATTATCTACTTCACTTACTTTGGCAATGTTAACATATGTTTCCCATGCCAATAAAGCCCCTTGAATTGAATTGAATTGAGAGAGGCAGGGAAGGGGAGTTTTGGAGGAGTCTCTTGTGGTTGACCATTCGCAGGGCTCTGGTTTTTGAATAAGAGCGTCTAAAAGAATGCAGAATGTAAACACAGCACTTGCAGGCATCTCAGGAGGTTGTTTGTGAATGGGAGAGCATCCATTCCTACGGCACGAACACACACACACTAAAGTTGTAACTTTTAAAGTGTATTTAACCTTTATTTCACCATATAAATCATTGGGAATAAACATTATTTTAAAATATTTACTTTTAAAAACAGAGCCAAACCTCAGTGCACACTAACTCAGACAAGTCCTTCTCCAGCTCATCTGCACATTTCATAAACTAGTAAAGTTTAACACAACATGCTGGAATGTCATTCTACTGACGGCTTAATCCTGTTTGGAGTCAACCGATAAACAGAAAGAAAAGAGAAAATGGAGCCCACATTTAAATTTGCATGTGTGTGTGTGTGTGTGTGTGTGTGGGGGGGGTTCTATCCCTGTGGAGACTTAAAATCCCCAAAAGTCCCCATAAGGACAGTAAAACAAGGAGAATTGTCCCTCTTAGGGACATTTCCCACATCCCTATTTTAAGCTTATATACTAACTAGACTGGGCACACACATCTGCGTGCGCATGTTGATTTTGTCCATCCACACTAGACGCAATAAGGAAACGCAGGTTGAAATACCAAAACTAACTCTGAACCAACTATATTAATTTGGGGACAGGTCGAAAACATGAAATATTCATGCCAATTTAGCTAGCTAGCTTGCTGTTGCAAGCTAATTTGTCCTGAGATATAAACTTTGGGATGTTATTTTACCTGAAATGCACAAGGTCCTCTACTCCGACAATTAATCCACAAATAAAAGGGTAAACCGAGTTTGTTTCTAGTAATCTCTCCTCCTTCAGGCTTCTTCTTCTTCTTTGGACCTTATATGGCGATTGGCAACCAACTTCAAGGTGCGAGGGTAAAAAACTTCAAGGTGCGAGGGTAAAAAACTTCAAGGTGCGAGGGTAAAAAACTTCAAGGTGCGAGGGTAAAAAAAATAAACGCGCCCTGTTAAGTACTCTTTTTTTTAATTATATTTTTTATATATATTGACTTTCAACTGGACTGGAGTGTGGACCTATGGAGTGGAGTGTGGAGCTATATCCAATTGTGGATATATGCTCCTAAACACCAATGAGGAGATGGGAGATGCGGGACTTGCAGCACCTCTATTTTAGTTATATTTTATTTTATTCTATTTCATTTTAGCGCCTGGCTACGCAGACGCTCATTGACACGCGCAAGCAGTTTGGATGCAATGATTGAATAACATTTATGAGTACATTTATTTTGCAACGCTCACGCATGTTATGCTAGCAGTGTGGTTAGCACATTAGAGGTTAGAATTAGGGTTAGGCTTAGAATTAGGGTTAGGGTTAGTGGTTAGGGTTATGAGTTAGGTTCATTGTTTTGGGATACGGGTCAAGGATAGTGTTAAGGGTTAGGTTTAAAATAGGATTTTGAATGGAAATAAATTTTAGCTCCCCACGCGGATAGAAGATCACAACATGTGTGTGCGTGTGTGTGTCTGTGCGCGCGTGCACACATGCAGTGTAATGCGTGTGTTGCCATGCAATTAGGCTACAATCATGTGTGTTTGTGCCCGCACTTGTGCATGTTTGATTGCTTGTGTCTGCAAAATGAGAGAGGCGGGAGTGAGCGAGAGAAGTCTTTGAGAGTAGGAGAGGAAGAGGACAGGATTGCACAGAGAGGTTAACAGAAATAGCCTGCCATGCCAGTCCCATACAACTAGCTCCTAACTCACTCAAAAGCAAAACAGAGGGGACTGTGTGTGTGTGTGTGTGTGTGTGTGTGTGTGTGTGTGTGTGTGTGTGTGTGTGTGTGTGTGTGTGTGTGTGTGTGTGTGTGTGTGTGTGTGTGTGTGTGTGTGTGTGTGTGTGTGTGTGTGTGTTCCTATATATATCAAAAGGAGGATTATTCAATCAGGAACACCATCACAACAATCCTGTGAGAAGAAGCCATGAGTCTCTCTTCTCTTTCTATTTCCCTTCTTCTATCTTCTCCCTCTTCCCCCTCCTCTCTATCTCTCTCCTCCTCTGTCTCTTCACTCTCTCAACCTCCTCCTATTCCCTCTCTCTCTCTCTCTCTCTCTCCCTTCTCCTCCCCTGTCCACATGAACGTGACAAGGCCCTTCCAAGGTCACTTTTCCCCTACCTACACGTACATATTACCACAATTACCTCAAATAATCTGTACCCTCGCACACTGACTCAGTACCGGTACTCCCTGAATAAAGCCTGGTTATTGATATTGTGTCACTTTTTTAAACTTTTGTTTATTTAGTAAACATTTTCTTAATTCTTATTTTCTTAAGATTACATTAATGGTTAAGGGCTTGTAAGTAAGCATTCGGCGCATGTGATTTGATAGTCACCCAGCATTACAGTACCCTGCCTAAACAAGCAGCACAACAACAAGCTAACCAACTGAACTGCATCACACTCCTATGGGAGGAAACACCACTGCTTCTCTACATGACATTATTTGTTGACGAATTAGTCGTCATAAGAGCAACGGTGCATCAACAGCACGCATTTCTCTGTACGTCCACTCATGTTGCTGCACAGCCAAGGCAGGGCACATTTTCCAAAGATCACACACACACACACCAAATAGGACAACCTGCTGTGAAAAGCCAAGCTGATCCATAAGACTCCCCAGCAATAGATGGGAGAGAGAGAATATGCTGATAAACATTGATAGATGAGAAATATAACTGTGATTAAATCTGACTGCCCTCTGCTGGAGGGATGGGAGTCAAATGAGACACATGCACTGCATGAACACACACACACACGTGCACAGACACACACGGACACAGTGAGAAATACACACAGACCTTCACAACACTCCTTTTCATTCTCAAACTCTCAGCAGAGACTCTATCTCTCTCTCTCCATGATCATGCTGTTTAATCAGCTTCTTGATATGCCACACCTGTCAGGTGGAAGGGTATCTTGGCAAAGGAGAAATGCTCACTAACAGGGATTTAAGCAAATTTGTGCACAACATTTGAGAGAAATAAGCTTTTTGTTGGATGTAAAATGTCTGGGATTTTCTATGTCAGCTCATGAAACATGGGACCAACACTTGACATGTTTATATTATTGTTAGTGTGTGTTTCTATATCCAGTTGAAGTCTTAGGTTGGAGTCATTAAAACTCGTTTTTCAACCACTCCACACATTTCTTGACAGAAAACTATAGTTTTGGCAAGTCGGTTAGGACATCTACTTTGTGCACGACAAGTAATTTCCCAACAATTGTTTACAGACAGATTATTTCACTTACAATTCACTATATCACAATTCCAGTGGGTCAGAAATTTACATACACGAAGTTGACTGTGCCTTTAAACAGCTTGGAAAATTCCAGAAAATGATGTCACGGCTTTAGAAGCTTCTGATAGGCTAATAGACATTTGAGTCAATTAGAAGTGTACCTGTGGATGTATTTCAAGGCCTACCTACATACTCAGTGCCTCTTTGCTTGATCAAAAGAAATCCGCCAAGACCTCAGAAAATACATTGTAGACCTCCACAAATCTGGTTCATACTTAGAAGCAATTTCCAAACACCTGAAGGTACGACGTTCCAGAACAACAACAAAGGACCGTGTGAAGATGCTGGAGGAAACCGGTACAAAACTATCTATATCCACAGTAAAATGAGTCCTATATCGACATAACCTGAAAGGTTAAGAAATAAGCCACTGCTCCAAAACCGCCAAAAAAAAGCCAGACTAAGGTTTGCAACTGCACATGGGGACAAAGATCGTACTTTTTGGAGAAATGTCTTCTGGTCTGATGAAACAAAAATAGAACTGGCCATAATGACCATCGTTATGTTTGGAGGAAAAGGGGGGAGGCTTGTTAGCGAAAGAACACCCTCACAACCGTGAAGCACGGGGGTGGCAGCATCATGTTGCGGGGATGCTTTTCTGCAGGAGGGACTGGTGCACTTCACAAAATACATGGCATCATGAGGTAGGACAATTATGTGGATATATTGAAGCAACAACTCAAGACATCACTCAGGAAGTTAAAGCTTGGTCACAAATGGGTCTTCCAAATGGACAATGACCCCAAACATACTTACAAAGTTGTGGCAAAATGGCTTAAGAACAAAGTCAAGGTATTGGAGTGGCCATCACAAAGCCCTGACCTCAATCCTATAGAACATTTGTGGGCAGAATTGAAAAAGTGTGGGCGAGCAAGGAGGCCTACAAACCTGACTCAGTTACACCAGCTCTGTCAGGAGGAATGGGCAAAAAATTCACCCAACTTATTATGGGAAGCTTGTGGAAGGCTACCCAAAATGTTTGACCCAATTTAAACAATTTAAAGGCAATGCTACCAAATACTAATTGAGAGTATGTAGACTTCGGACCCCTGGGAATTTGATGAAAGAAATAAAAGCTGAAATAAATCATTCTCTCTGAGCTGCGTTCAGGGCATCTATGTGTTTGAGAGTGTGAGCTGGAGAGTGAGCTGCGTTCAGGGCATCTATGTGTTTGAGAGTGTGAGCTGGAGAGTGAGCTGCGTTCAGGGCATCTATGTGTTTGAGAGTGTGAGCTGGAGAGTGAGCTGCGTTCAGGGCATCTATGTGTTTGAGAGTGTGAGCTGGAGGCAGACGTTACAGTCATGTTCGTCATTGCATACCTTAGAGAGCAGAGCCTATGTGAAAACTTTTTTTTATTTGTTTTTTTAGCCCATATATATTGTTGGCATTTCTTTGTGACTCAAATATCACATGAATACACATTAGACATGACAAAATGTATAGATTTTCAAGAAAACTAGGTTTAAAACTGCAACATTTTCTTTGCACCCCATGACAAAATGTGTAAAATTGCAGGAAATAAGCTTTAAAGCTGCTAAATTATCTCCGCCAACAAGAGGGGTGCACGCGCGCAGGACGTTCCCCAACCTGGAACCAAAAAGATTTATCCTATGGGCACAGCCCTATCGCCAGTTCCAGTTTCAGTCCCATAACACACCAACATCCTCAGCCCCAGACCCAACACACAATTCCTTTCCCAATTCAACAAAAAAACAGCCCTAACCCTACACCACAGCCCCAACCTCTCCCCTAAACTCCAGCCATTCTCAGAACGCATCTCCATCGAGGGAGGGGCCTACCCCCCAGGTCCATACCATAGCTCCTATAGGTTTAGCCCAATTCCTCTTCCAATGTCAAAGCCCAGCTCCATATACCCCAGCCCTTTCCTCTCTTCTCTTCTCAGAGAGAGCTGGTCAGGGGCACCCTACAGGAAGACCCATGTTTACGCCATACTGTTTTAATTAGACTCAGCCGGTGCTGGTATTTTCTTAACAATTTGGCCTGTGTTTGTGTTAATCCAGAATGGCCAGGGTGGCTCCACTTTCATACCATGAGAGGCCAGGGTGTTTTCTTCATTTTCTTTTCTACTTCTAAATTTCTCTTCTACTTCTAAATTTGTCATATCAGATTAAGAAAATCACTATGGGTTTGGTGATATTAAAATGCTGCTGATCCTTCTGAATGGCAGTGAGATAAAAGTATTATGGCAGCCATATTGGAAGAAGAGGAGTAGAGAAAAAGAGAACACACCACAACACTACAACTTCCTGTTCAGGCAGGTCACTTCATGTCCCTGGTCTCATCAATATAAACACAGCTTGAATTACCTCTATTACGTATAAGGTCAGCTCCCTCAATATTAATTTGATCTATAAACACATTTATCAGTGCATTTTCTGCCAAGTCAAGAGATCAACCTGTTTGCCACAAAGTGCACCAAAGAGGGAAAGAAGAGCACCAAATATTTGTGTTGCTTATGCCTGTTTGATAACACATCCACATCATTCTACTATTTATATTTTTAACGCTTTGATTCAACTGTCCATCCCTCAATATGACTGAAACACAACTGCCTGTGTCTAAGTGAGGGTGTAGTCTAAGTGTTTATGGATACTGGGGAAGTTATTTTGTGAAGAAAGTAAACCCTAACCAAGGCTGATGAATGTGATTCTCTTTGAATAAGAAGAGCTGCAGTACTAAACTACTGACCTAGCAGGATGAACCATAAACATAGCAGGTGATGAAATACAGCATGAGATCACCCATGCAACTCCGCTCAATTCCAATGAGAGATATGCTATGGTGTGTGTGTGTGTCCTAATGGCCAGAGCTCCCAGGAGGGGTCATGGAGAGGTCACATGAAGAGGAACGGGTCCAAATGAAACATAAACAGACGCCCTCTCTCCTCCGCCCCTCTTCTTATACCTTCCTTTCTCTTTCTATCTCTTCTCCTCTCCTGTCTCCTCCTCTGCTCTTCTCTCATACCATTTCCTCCCTTGCTCTCTACCTCTTCACGTTGACGTTGGGCAACAGTTCCCCCTGTGCTGAGCAGAGCCTAGAGCAGCCCTCCACTGTCCAGGCAGTACTAATGTATCCCTCAGCTGCACAGTCTAATCTAAACAAACACATATCTCCCAACTAGCATCTGGAAACCCTCAGTCCCTGACCTGGGAAAAGTGTGTGTGTGTGTGCGCATATGCGTGTGTGTTCTCATGCAATAGTGTGTGCACATGCAAACCTCAGCCATCAGTCATCACAATAAACTTGGCTAAACTACTTACAGTAGATGACCCTGGGTTCTAACACCTTGACATAACAAAACAATAACACAATGTAGGGAAATAGCAACGGTTGAAAAGCCTGTGCTGTAGTGGACGTGTAGATGTGTAGTTGACCATCTGCCAGCAAGACTCAGCTGACAGGCTTGTGTGTGAAGAACCATGGAGCTGTGCAACATTAGGATAGGTCCAGGAAAGAAGAAACCACTTTATGTAGCTGTGCTTTATTAACACTCCCTTACTGTAACTAAATCAGCTAAATTCACAGTAAACTAGGCTTGGGCTGTACACCATGTACCAGGGTATTTGGAAATAGCCACAGGATGGTTTTTCAATACCGTCAATACCATTGAAACTATTTATTTTAGGATTTTCAAAAAATATACAGTACCAGTCAAAAGTTTGGACACACCTATTCATTCAAGGGTTTTTCTTTATTTGGACTATTTTCTACATTGAATAACAGTGAAGATATCAAAACTATGAAATAACACAATCATGTAGTAACAAAAAAGTGATAAACAAAATCAAAATATATTTTATATTTGAGATTCTTCAAGGTAGCCAACCATTGCCTTGATGACAGCTTTGCACTCTTGGCATTCTCTCAACCAGCTTCACCTGGAATGCTTTTCCAACAGTCTTAAAGGAGTTCCCACATATGCTGAGCACTTGTTGGCTGCTGTTCCTTCACTCTGCGGTCCAACACATCCCAAACCATCTCAACTGGGTTGAGGTCGGGTGATTGTGCAGGCCAGGTCATCTGATGCAGCACTCCATCACTCTCCTTCTTGGTCAAATAGCCCTTACACAGCCTGGAGGTGTGTTGGGTCATTGTCCTGTTGAAAAACAAATTATAGTCCCACTAAGCGCAAACCAGATGGGATGGCTTGTCACTGCAGAGTGCTGTGGTAGCCATGCTGGTTAAGTGTGCCTTGAATTGTAAATAACCGACATTGTCACGAGCAAAGCACCCCCACACCATCACACCTCCTCCTCCATGCTTCACAGTGGGAACCACATGCAGACCAAAGGACAGATTTCCACCGATCTAATGTCTATTGCTTGTGTTTCTTGGCCCAAGAAACACAGTGTCCTTTAGTAGTGGTTTCTTTCAGCAATTCGACCATGGAGGCCTGATTCACGCAGTATCCTCTGAACAGTTGATGTTGAGATGTGTCTGTTACTTGAACTCTGTGAAGCATTTATATGGGCTGCAATTTCTGAGGCTGGTAACTCTAATGAATGTATCCTCTGCAGCAGAGGTAACTCTGGGTCTTCCTTTCCTCATGAGAGCAAGTTTCATCATAGCACTTTATGGTTTTTGCGACTGCACTTGAAGAAACTTTCAAAGTTCTTTAAATTGTACTTATTGACTGACCTTCAAGTATTAAAGTAATGATTACCTTTGCTTATTTGAACTGTTCTTGCCATAATATGGACTTGGTCTTTTGTATACCACCCCTACCTTGTCACAACACAGCTGATTGGCTCAAACGCATAAAGAATGAAAGAAATTCCACAAATTAACTTTTAACAAGACACACCTGTTAATTCAAATGCATTCCAGGTGACTACCTCATGAAGCTGGTTGAGTGAATGTTATGAGTGTGCAAAGCTGTCATCAAGGCAAAGGGTGGCTACTTTGAAGAATCTCAATAGAAAATATATTTTGATTTGTTTAACACTTTTTTGGTTACAACATGATACCATATGTGTTATTACATAGTTTTGATGTCTTTACTATTATTCTACAATGTAGAAAATAGTCAAAATAAAGGTAAAAAGCCTTGAATGATTAGGTATTTCCAAGCTATTGACTGGTACTGTATAACTTTATGAGCTGGATTGCCTGTCTTTGCGATTCGTTTATGTTATTTTATGATCGTTGGCAAATTTAGCTAGCAGCCTCCACAGAAATTCGCTGTTACTTGTGCAAATTGTGTTAGCATTCCCAAAGGGCTTTTTAGATTTGTTGTGCGGCCCCCTTGTGTACTAAGTCAGTAACACCGTAAATCCAGGGATGAGAGAAGGAAGGTATCTGGATTCCTCCCAACCCTACAGTCAACTATAAGTGTAACCATTGCATAGTTAGCAAAGGAAAGGGATTTGGACATTGAAATTAAAGGGATTCATTATAAAATATGTTTTTGATCAAATCCACATGCTTTGAAATAATATAGCATATTATTACACAGTAATAAATCATTACTATTTAAAATAACTGTATCTAGTAGGCTATAATATACTTATAGTCTTGACACACAACTTAAGGTTTAGTCTATAGCTTATGTCTGAATGGCACCAGAAAAGGGTAACTTTGAGAGTTTGATTGACCCTCACTAGCTGAACTGGCTTGCATCAGCCTATATGAGGGAGAAATCTGTAAAAAATATATATATATCTGCTGGGATGATTGTTCACGTGTCACTATAGTAGCCTAATGAGCATAGGCTGAGCCTAAAGATACTTCAGAAATATATTATGTAAACAACCATGGCCTAATGGCAATAACGTTTCAATCATAAATCCAAATTATGATCTCTTTCAAACTGCTCACATTTCAAAGGTGAGTGAATTGATGACCCATACATGACTCAAATATAGGCTACCACGGTCCTAAACTACTGGAATGCAGATCAAAGGGAAAAAAAACACTGCCCCTCCCCCTTTCCCCAAAATCACCACCCATACTCAAAGTCCCCTTTCAAACAAAAATACACTTATTCTACATAACGGATTTCGTAAACACATAGCATAACCCTGAGTTTCAGATGGTCTACTTTTGTACACATGCGTTTCTGTCCGCACTCCGCTTTCAGCCAGAGACAAATCTTTCTTGGAAAGTTGAGAGCTGTCCAAAACGGGACCACACACAGTCTCCGAGCTGTGCGCGGATCACATTCAACTGCTGGGGGCAGGCAGACACACACACACACACACACACACACACACACACACACTCACAAAATGGCGGCTTTGACCAAATTTCCTCTCTCCAAAACATCTCATGGATTTTATAACCATTTTCCTTTTAACTTAAAGAAAATAGTTGAAATACTGTGTGCATTTTCTTTGCGCATCTACACTCAACAACAACGTATCCAAAGCAACAAAAAACATAACATGAAACGAAATACAAATATTTAGAAGTTTAGACTTGGCCCCTTGCCAAACTGCTATACAATAAACAACCTCCGCTTGTTTGGAAGACCCCCCATCCCTCACCACCCCACCCAATCCTTCCCAGACTTGAGCTTATTCTCAACAGGAATGACAAATGACTCAACATGAAAAGGGACCAAAATTATAAAACATTTTCTTACCTTCTACCCAGAGTTTCTCCACGTCGGTTTCCAGATTAGCTGCCCGTAAGCCAACAGCGAAAGCTCCGAATACCAATAGGCCCACAACCAAAAACTTTCCACAGTTCTTTTGTATGTAACAGCCCAATTTAAACAAGAGTCTCTGAAACTTCGCTCTCAGCCACAGCGGTGCTTTTCTTCCAGTCGCTTTCCCCTGCGACAAGAGAAATCCCGCATATTACTCCCTAAACAAGTGCTGGGAGCATCACATATTTATAATTGTTGATCAATTGAATGTAGTGTTATGTGGAGAGGACTTCACGGTTATCATATAATAAAATACATGTTAATAAATGTGTTATTACATTTGTATGGTAAGTGCAATTAGCATGCCAGTTGTTCTAGATCCATACTTCATTGGGGCCTACACGTGCAGTGTGTTCAGTATGGTAGATCAATGTTTACTGTTCTGAATAAGAACCTCGGAGTAGGCCTGTTATTCTGGCCAAAAAAGGCAGTGGTTGGACCTCCTACGTTGAGGAAGGAAAGAGATAGTTCACGAGCCAGCGACGTAAGCACCGGTTTTGGACGACAGGACTATAGTCCGTTACTTTGTTGTTTTTACCACACACACACCGGTAAGAGTGGAAAGCGCAGCATGGCTTGCAGTCAGTCAGTGACAAATTGTAACACAGCGCAAGCCGTGTTGCAATACATTGTATCGAATGATGCTATTAATCCCCCCAAAAAGGTTCACGTGAGTTTTTACGCTGCCGCAAAATCACACACCGCACAATTCCATTCCCGTAGAGCTGCGTGTGTGATCTGAGTGGAGTAGCCATCACCGAGGGAGTTAGGCTACGACAATATTTGTGAACGGAAGAGGGTAGCCACATGGATTTTTGCATTAGAGAAGAGAACAGAGAACGACTCCCCAGTAAATATAACATCGTGCAGACGTCTGGGCAGTTAGAATTGTGTTCGATCAGTGCGAAAACACATCGGTCTAAACTGTTATGTACATTTTAATTGTGCAAAAGTAGTGAATAGCCCTCACTGTGTAGCCTAGTTGCGCGACCGTTATTTAAACATTGTAGCCGATTGTAGCCTATATACTATGTGTAGCCTATATTCCAAACATGGATCAGAAATAGTCTAAACGCGAGAAAAGTGGACTATAATTGAATAGCAAATCACAACATAGATTACACGGCATAGCGGTACACCCCAACCCCTCTCCCCTGCCCGTCTTCTAATCCCGTTACCTAGCGACTTGACAATGTTGGGCAGTGTAATTATAGTAGAACTATAACCATGTAATTTCACTCAAACATGTCAAATAATAAGCACCTCGGATATTTGCTGCAAGGCGAAAGCTGCATCGCAGTAACTTGGCCGCTGCAAATACTCCAAATCAGGCGCTGTTGAGAGATAGTTCCCCCTGTTCCTCCGCGTTATCCTCGGCCGATCGGGGTCCCTGTTTTCCTGCTCAGAGGAGGCATTAGCTGCCGAGGCCATGTTGCGGAGACTTCGCGCTGGTTCTGCTTTTCCACGTTATAATATTTCCCCGAAAGCGTGTGGTAATGTCCCAAGGCAACACAGTTTCACTCTCGGTGATCTCACACCCGTAAAGTACTTCATACTGCTGTTGGAGACGGCGAGTCAAAGTCTGCGCCTTCCATCCCAACATTTCGTGATCCAGAGGTCTCCACCGCTTTGCACATTCAGCGTTTCTCTTTAAAAAAAGTTATTTCTCTTAAACGGCAAAGTGGAAAAAGCCATTCCCATCTACAAAACGGCGGCTTGGAACGTTCGATGGTCGTAGCATTCTGTGTGTTCTTATGTGGTCTTCCCTTGGGCCGCGACACCGCGAACTCTGAGATTCAACAGAGGAGAAAAAAGACCTCTCTCCATTTGGAAACAGAGGAGGAGGGGTAAAAGCGAAAATAATCGAAATCCCGCCTTTAGGGCTGTCAGATGGCCGGATTTTCTCACATCTGATTGGTTCCATAAGGGCAAAAATTACTCAGCAAACACGACTATTATTAGCTGCTTAGCAACAGCTCAGTAAAGTAGAGCGACCACCCAAGCCGACAACCCTCGTGTGTGCGTCTCAAACTTCAGGGGAGCATTTCAGAAAGCCAACCCTCTTGTGCGTTTGCGCGCAACCAAGACTGGAGTTTGTGGTTTTTCACAAGGAACTGCATTTCTTGAAGCAGCATTTTTTGAAGGAAACACACTTCGTCTTTTCGATGGAGGGGTCTCGAGGAATGTCAGAACTGTAGTTTTTAATTTAGATTTTTTTTTACCAACAGGGCCTAGTGATAGCTTGGCCTCAAATTACAGTGTTTCTGGAGGAGGTCCCAAATAGTATTCTGTCACAATGTTCTAATGACAGTAAAGTGGATAACAGGCATCATAAAAGGGTAAAAATTACAACCCTTCATCTAATACAAATTAAGAAACATCAAATACCTAAATACTATTTTGCATTTATTCCGGATCCCCATTAGCTCTTGCCAAGATAGCAGCTAATCTTCCTGGGGTCCAATCACAATTACATACAATAAAACAAAACATAACACAACACAACACATTAGTACACACTGCTCTACCATAATATATCTACAATACAAAATCAATAACACAGCAAAATAACAATATTAAAATATATTTTTGTAAAGAGAGTGTGTGTTAGTGTGTATTTGCGAATGCTGCCTGTGTGCCTGTGTGTCTTCACAGTCCGCGCTGTTCCATAAAGTGTAGTTTTCCCTGGTTTATTTTTTTTTATCAGATTTTACTGCTTGATTGAGTTACATTAAATAGGGCTCTATGTACACAGAACAAACATATACATGCAACATGTAAAGTCTTGGTCCCATGTTTCATAAGCGGAAATAAAAGATCCCAGAAATGTTCTATACGCACAAAAATCTTATTTCTCTAAAATGTTGTGCACACTCTTGTTTACATCCCTGATAGTGAGTTTTTCTCGATCCCAAGATAATCCATCCACCTGACAGGTGTGGCATTTCAATAATCTGATTAAACAGCATGATCATTACACAGGTGCACCTTGTGCTCGGGACACTAAAAGGTCACTCCAAAATGTGCAGTTTTGACATACAACACAATGCCACAAGTTTTGAGGGAGCGTGCAATTGGAATGCCGACTGCATGAATGTCCACCAGAGCTGTTTCCAGATAATTTAATGTTAATTTATCTATGATAAGCCGCCTCCAATGTAATTTTAAAGAATATGGCCTCACTAATGCAGACCACGTATTCGGTGTCATGCCGGCGAGCGGTTTGCTGATGTCAACGTTGTGAACAGTGTGCCCCATGGTGGCGGTGGGGTTATGGTGTGGGCAGGCATAAGCTACGGACAACGAACACAATTGCATTTTATCGATGGCAATTTGATATCACAGAGATACCATGATGAGATCCTGAGGCCCATTGTCGTGCCATTAATCTACCTCCATCACCTCATGATTTAGCATGATAATGCATGGCCCCATGTTGCAAGGATCTGTACTCAATTCCTGGAAGCTGAAAATGTCCCAGTTCTTCCATGGCCTGCATACTCACCAGACATGTCACCCATTGAGCAAGTTTGGGATGCTCTGGATTGACGAGTAGGACGGCGTGTTTCAGTTCCTGCCAATCACTTTGCACAGCCATTGAAGAGGACTGGGACAATATTCCACAGGCCTCAATCAACAGCCTGATCAACTCTATGTGAAGGATATGTCGCATTGCATGAGTCAAATCGTGGTCACACCAGATACTGACTGGTTTCTGATCCACACCCCAACTGTTGTTAAGGTATCTGTGACCAGCAGATGCATATCTGCATTCCCAGTCATGTGAAATCCATAGATTAGGGCCTAATGAATTTATTTCAATTGACTGATTTCCTTATATGAACTGTAACTCAATAAAATCTTTGAAATTGTTGCATGTTGCATTATGTGTCTGGAAGTAGCTAGCAAGCTAGCCAATATTAGCCAGTTAGCTTGGGTGCTTGACTGCCGTTGTGAGGTCAGAACGTTCGGATCAACCCTACTCATCGGCCAGAGCGTCCGGTGTGCGTTCTGAACTCTCCGAGAGCAACACGTTTTGAACTTATGAACGGAATATCTGACAGCACAGTTGCAGTCACCAATGCTCTGGATAACATAACAGCCTAACCAGCTCTGCTAGGGCGAGTAATGTTCAGTGAGTTGTTCTGTCATTTGTGTCTGGATGTAGCTAGCAAGTTAGCTTGGGTGCTTGACTACTGTTGTTATGTTAGTACAGAATGCTCTGACCAACCCTTAAAGAGATGGGTGGGGCTAAAGCTTATTGGGGTGTGAACGATGCTGAATGGGTCTAGACAAAGAAGTGCTCTCTGATAGTAGTACCAAAACATTCAAAGGCCATTTTCTCAAAAGTGAGTTTACAAGTTTATCAACTTTCAAAGCAAAATTACTTTCCCATTGTTCCTCAACTGTAGTACATGATATACAATTTTGTAGCTCTGAGTCTCTACTATTATCAAATGTAAAAAACACAATTTCAAATTTTGATACATAAGACCGATGTAACGATTGTTGTCGGGAGAAGGAGAAGAGGACCAAAGAGCAGCGTGGTACATATTCATCATGATTTTAATAAAGACTGGAACAAAAACAACGAACAAAAACAACAAACTGACAAACGAACAGTTCTGCAAGGTGCAACAAAAACACTAAACAGAAAATAACTACCCACAACCCATAGTGGGAAAACAGGCTGCCTAAGTATGGTTCTCAATCAGAGACAACGATTGCCAGCTGTCTCTGATTGGGAACCATACCAGGCCAAACACATAGAAATAGAAGAAATAGATCACAAAACATAGAATGCCCACCCCAACTCACGCCCTGACCAAACTAAAACAGAGACATAAAAAAGGAACTAAGGTCAGGACGTGACAACCGATTTGAGCCGGTAGGTCACATTTTAGGGCACAGCTCTGCCTTTCCAAATCATAATTATAAATATTGATAAATTATCCAACCCACATTTAGAATGACAGTCCTTAGTGCATCACGTTGGTTCTATCACTTTAATTTAAGACCCTCAACTTAGCACACACTGACACTGGCAGAATGTACATTTACATTGATTTTATTTTTCTAGCATTAACTTCTCATCAATAAACCTGATACCCAAAATAAACAATTTTGGATAAGCTAACTTTTTACGGGCACGGTTGACCACCACTCTCCATCCCGGCACTCATCCTTCTGCTGTTTCTTCAGATAGTGTTTCAGTTGGTCCTTTGAATGGCACAGGTTCAAAGTGGATGGCCCCTGATAATGTCTCTCACCTGAGCCGACCCTGTCCTTTACAGTCCATTATGTCTTGTCCATTTTCCTAGCAGTAAACCAACAGGATGAGAGAAGTTTGGATGGGATCTCTCTCCATGCTCACTCCACCTGGACTTATGTCTGACTCCCGAGAGAAAAGGTTTGAGATTAAAGGCAGTTGATAGCTTCGACTGGATGCTGTGTACAGGTTGCAGGCTCTGACTCAGGTCTCACGGTAGAAGTGATGAAGAACCATACTGAACGCCATTGTCGCTATTACTTCAGCCGGTTAGAGGGGGTGTTGACATTCACACTGTTCTTGGTCAAATTATCCCTTCATGCAGTAAAAGCCTGAAGAAAAGTATAGTGTAAGCATCTGGATTACCTCATTTAATACGTGTACATAGGATGCCAACACCCTCATCCAAGCATGAACATATTTCCTTTAAACATCATGTTCTAATATGTGTCAGATGGTCTTGGCCTCAGGAATACCAAGTGGGGATACTCTTATTGGTCAACCTTGTCAACCTTTTAGTCAACCTAGGGTTAGAGATCAGTTGAAGGTTGATACAGTTGCAACTTAAAGCAGCTGGGTAGTGCTTAAGAAAATGTTTGGATAACTTTTGGAAAGAATAGGTGCGACTCTTGCTCACAATTAAAATCTTGATGGTTATTTAATCTAATTCCAGTTAAAATCATGATGTTTTGGCCGTCAATGGCCTGCATCAGAATGGGCTTCAAACCTCCACACCGTAATCATCGAAAAGATGCCCAATACCAAATCCCTATGTCCTTACACTGTCATCATTGTATCTTTGAGGTCATACCCCCCTAAAAACCATGAACAAACTGTGGGGGAAAAAACATGTGGAAAAAGACGTGAACAATTTTTCACGAGTCAGACATTTAATTTAAGTATCATACTGTTTTCTGTCATTGAAAACAATTTACAAATAATTTTCTCTTACATGAAAAAAGTATTTCCTTGCAATATTTTGTTCTCAATACTTTGTGTTTGTTTTTCTTTCAACATTGGTATTTTAATTTGCAATACTAATAATTGTATAGGGTACCGGCACTAGCTGTCTAGTCTGTGTTTTATAAATGGGATAGCTATTATTTCAATATTTGTGCATAAAAGCGTTTCCACCACCATTTCGTTCTCAACTTCAGAAGTTTTGCTTGATATTAATGGCACAAAAGTAAATCACTCCCTAGAGGACTGCACCGTATAATAACACTATGACTCTAGAGTGGCTTGCGAAAGTATTCACTCCCTTTTGCATTTTTCCTATTTGGTTGGCTTACAACCTGGAATTAAAATATATATATATTTTTTTTTTTTTGGGGGGTGTATCATTTGATTTACACAACATGCCTACCACTTTTATCGTGAAGCAAATAGGAAATAATACAAAAAAAAATGAAAACTTGAGTGTGGTTAACTATTCACCCCACCAAAGTCAATACTTTGTCAAGCAACCCTTTGCAGTAATTACAGCTGCAAGTCTCTTGGGGTATGTTGCTATAACCTTGGCACATCTAGCCACTGGGATTTTTGCCCATTATTCAAGGCAAAACTGCTCCAGCTCCTTCAAGGTGAATGTGTTCCGCTGGTGTACAACAATCTTTAAGTCAATCCACAGATTCTCAATTGAATTGAGGTCTGGGCTTTGACATGGCAATTCCAAGACATTTAAATGTTTCCCCTTAAACCACTCAAGTGTTGCTTTAGCAGTATGCTTGGGGTCATTGTCCTGCTGGAAGGTGAACCTCCATCCCAGTCTCGAATCTCTTGAAGACTGGTTTCCCTCAAGAATTTCCCTGTATTTAGCGCCATCCATAATTCCAATTCTGACCAGTTTCCCAGTACCTGCCGATGAAAAACATCAGTTCTGCTGAGTGGTCACTAGCTGGCACAGCCACAAAGTCATAAAATCAGATTTTAAACCTAAGACAAACCTTAACCTTTACATTAACAACACTGCTAACTCTAATGCCTAACCTTAACCTTAAATCAAGACCAAAAATAATATTTTAGTTTTAGATTTTTTTTTAGGATATATACAATTTTGCCTTTGCAGCAGGCCCATCTAGCAGAAATTGCTCAGTTCTCCCGCCTAGGCAAGATTCATTCGTACATGTGAAACAGCAAAATAGATTTTCACATGGGAATGTTTGTCACATGTGAACTTCCAATTCCACATATGCATGTGAGATTTTCACGTGGAGTTGTTTTACATGTGAAACAGAAAGTGTGAAACAGCAAATCCAATTCTCAAGTCAAAGTTTTTAACATGTGAATAAACTAATTTGATATGTGTTTTTTTGGAATTGGCCAAATGTCTCTCAGAATGACTTCATCAACAAATAACATATTTCAGCACCTAAGGGTTGACGCCTTCTCACGGCAATGGGAAAACCCTACTAGTGCATTCAGTTATTTATGATTTGCAGGTGGACTATACTGTGCTGAGCAACATGGTGCCAGAGCACAAATGTTTTCTTGTCAAGCCCAACGTGTTCATTTTGTTGTGCCAGGTCCATTCTCAAATTCCAAATTCAAGTGCTACACAATATGAATGCATATGTTTTGCAGGTGTTGCTTTCATTCTATAGAAGAGATACATGCGTAAAGTATAGATCCTTCAGACCTTTTGGTTTCCATTTATCTTAGCTCCCACTCATAGTTTGTTGACAATACTATGGCACTTCTATATTTTCTTAAAATTGCTATAAACTTCTTTTTTTAAAGGGTGAGATGATAGCTGAGGGAACATAACGGCAGTAATATTAATATTCTGCACCTAAACACACCATGAATATCTCCCCTAGTTCTGAATCAGTGAGCTTTTTAAGTTGACTAGTTATGAATGAGGCAAGATGCAACAGCTTTGTTTGCTAGCTATCCTGAGGCTATAGCTGGGCGAGGGGCACAGTCAGATCAGCCAGGCACTCCTCTCAGGGAATAGAATAAAAAAAGAGAGAATGCAACCCAAGCACACCTCTTTATTGGAAACAAATGCACTCAAGATCCCAATTAAGCAAGAATGTCCGCTCTCTCTCTCTCTCTCTCTCTCTCTCTCTCTCTCCAACCTTAAAATGAGAAGGAAAAAAGAACATGGATGCCTTTGAGTGAAGCCTCATGGTGATTAAGATCATGTGATGCGTTCATTCATTGAAAAATACCACAAACAACTCCTACAGTACATGGAGCTAGTCTCACAGCAGCATTGTTAATGAGAAACAGTGAGGCCTACAGTACTTAAGATTTATGTTTTACACTCAGGTGGAATTTAGTGTGGGACTAAATTCTATTAGACAATTGTTTTGAACAAATGTCTGTTTTTGAAAATGTATTAGTAGCCCATCTTAAAACATATTATCCCACCCTTGTCAAATTTGCAGTTTCACATGTACAATTGCATTTTCAAGTGAAATCGTTAAATTTAGAGTTCACATGTTAACACCACCTTTCACATGTGAGAAGAAAAACATGTTTTCACCTCACATGTGAATTGCAGTCGCACATGTGACAGTTGCGGTTTCAGTTGTGAAAATGCAGTTTCACGTGATAATCAATCACATGTGAAAATAAAATGAGCAGTTTCACATGTAAGAAACGTTCACATGTACAAACATCACTTTCACAAATGGAATTGCATTTTCACATGTGGTGGTGAAATATTGGGGAATATATGGGAGCACATAGGGAATACCTATGTGAGAATGCTGTTCATCGACTACAGCTCGGCATTCAAGACCATAGTACCCTCCAAGCTCGTCATCAAGCTCGAGACCCTGGGTCTCGACCCCGCCCTGTGCAACTGGGTACTGGACTTCCTGACGGGCCGGCCCCAGGTGGTGAGGGTAGGCAACAACATCTCCTCCCCGCTGATCCTCAACACTGGGGCCCCACAAGGGTGCGTTCTGAGCCCTCTCCTGTACTCCCTGTTCACCCACGACTGCGTGGCCATGCACGCCTCCAACTCAATCATCAAGTTTGCAGACGACACAACAGTGGTAGGCTTGATTACCAACAACGACGAGACGGCCTACAGGGAGGAGGTGAGGGCCCTCGGAGTGTGGTGTCAGGAAAATAACCTCACACTCAACGTCAACAAAACTAAGGAGATGATTGTGGACTTCAGGAAACAGCAGAGGGAACACCCCCATCCACATCGATGGAACAGTAGTGGAGAGGGTAGCAAGTTTTAAGTTCCTCGGCATACACATCACAGACAAACTGAATTGGTCCACTCACACAGACAGCATCGTGAAGAAGGCGCAGCAGCGCCTCTTCAACCTCAGGAGGCTGAAGAAATTCGGCTTGTCACCAAAAGCACTCACAAACTTCTACAGATGCACAATCGAGAGCATCCTGGCGGGCTGTATCACCGCCTGGTATGGCAACTGCACAACCCTCAACCGTAAGGCTCTCCAGAGGGTAGTGAGGTCTGCACAACGCATCACCGGGGGCAAACTACCTGCCCTCCAGGACACCTACACCACCCGATGCTACAGGAAGGCCATAAAGATCATCAAGGACATCAACCACCCGAGCCACTGCCTGTTCACCCCGCTGTCATCCAGAAGGCGAGGTCAGTACAGGTGCATCAAAGCTGGGACCGAGAGACAGAAGCTGTTTTTCAATCTCAAGGCCATCAGACTGTTAAACAGCCACCACTAACATTGAGTGGCTACTGCCAACACACTGTCAATGACACTGACTCTACTCCAGCTACTTTAATAATGGGAATTGATGGGAAATGATGTAAATATATCACTAGCCACTTTAAACAATGCTACCTTATATAATGTTACTTACCCTACATTATTCATCTCATATGCATACGTAGATACTGTACTCTATATCATCGACTGCATCCTTATGTAATACATGTATCACTAGCCACTTTAACTATGCCACTTGGTTTACATACTCATCTCATATGTATATACTGTACTCGATATCATCTACTGTATCTTGCCTATGCTGCTCTGTACCATCACTCATTCATATATCCTTATGTACATATTCTTTATCCCCTTACACTGTGTATAAGACAGTAGTTTTTTTTGGAATTGTTAGTTAGATTACTTGATCGTTATTACTGCATTGTCGGAACTAGAAGCACAAGCATTTCGCTACACTCGCATTAACATCTGCTAACCATGTGTATGTGACAAATAAAATTTGATTTGATTTATTGTTGTTCTCCTCACATGTGAAAAGGTGGTGTTAACATGTTGCAGTAGCAATGTTTCCACATATAGAATTGCAAATTCTGTAATTCCATTCTGTAACCAGGTGACTCAGCCTATCTGAATTTGTGTTAAAAACAATTATTTCATATTTTTGAGCCATTCATTCGGAGTGTTACTGCTGAAGGCGCACGCCTCTCTTCTTCGTATGTTGGTCAGTGACCATTGGAAAAAGCCCAGTGAAATGAACAGAGAAGCTACTGCTCTGTCTCCTTATTTATCCTTTTTAACATGCTACAATTAGCACTGTCACAGTTAATCAATGTCAAAACAACTTGACTTTGACGTTAAGGAAAGATAAAACCTAGTCAGTTTCCCAACTGAATGCATTCAACCAAAATGTCCCAATGCTCTAATCACTAGGCTACCTGCCACCATGTGTTCATCAATTTACCTCAACTGTTACTTCGGACAAAATCAAAACAGCAAAATTCTTAATGCATTTTGTATAAAGGAATCTTAAATTACAGCTCAATTTGAGCAAATTCTGACTTTTTGATTCATCGTAATGAATCACAGCAAATCCTGCGATAAACTTGATTAAATGTCTTTATCGTTTCACATCCACAGATGTTAATACAATTTGACAATGCACATGTGAAAGTATAGCAGACATGAGTCGGTCATGATGGTTCTTCTTCTTCTTCTTCATCTGGTGGCAACTACCACCTATTGGTTTATTGCCACCACATACTGTATGGTGTATTGAAATAAACCAAAATATATATACAGCATATTCCATTGTGGGAAGATGGGGGGTCGTTAGTTGAGGCTGTGCAGTTGATAACCAATGCAATACATGCTACAAAGTCCATCTTCTTGACATGCAACATGTCAGGATCCCTCTGTTGATAAGGAATATTATTCAGGGTCTCTCACAGGGTGTCTCATAAAATCCTAACACACGTGAGAAGGGATTGGATTTATTTGATTGATTGGGATCCCCATTAGCTGATGGCAATGGCAACAGCTAAGCTTTCATTTAAACATTCTTTTGTCTGACATAATGAAAATGACATTACAGACAAAATATTTACAATGTACATACAATTAAACACATTAATATTTTGTGTGTGTGCGCATCTATCAGTTACACATACATGTCAGTACAAACACACAACAGGTAAGTCACATGGGGGGAAAGGCATTATGCCATGAGGTGTTGCCTTATATTTTTTTTAAACCAGGTTTGCTATTCACTTGAGCTATATAAGATGGAGTTCCATGCACTCATGGCTCTGTGTAATATTGTACGTTTCATTCAATTTGATTTGGACCTAGGGACTGTGAAAAAAAACCTGGTGGCATGTCTAGTGGGATACGTTTGTTCAACAGCCACACCATTCATTACCAGATTCAGCTGAGGTCTAGAACTTAGGGAATGATTTGTACCAAGTACAATGCTTTTAGTTTTAGAAATGTTCAAATCAAATCAAACTTTATTTGTCACATGCGCCGAATACAATACAAGTGTAGACTTTACCGTGAAATGCTGACTTACAAGCCCTTAACCAACAGTGCAGTTCAAGAAGAGTTGAGAAAATATTTACTAAGTAGAATAAAATAAAAAGTAATGATAAAAAGTAACACAATAAGAATAACAAGGATTTATATACAGGGGGCACCGGTAAAGAGTCAGTGTACTGGGGTACAGGCTAGTTGAGGTAATCTGTACATGTAAGTGGGGGAGAAGTGACTTTGCATAGATAGCAAACAAACAGCAAGTAGCAGCAGTGTACAAAATAGAGAGGGGGGTCAATGTAAATTGTCTGGTGGCGATTGTATTAATTGTTCAGCAGTCTTAAGTCTTGGGGGAAGAAGCTGTTGAGGAGCCTTTTGGTCCTAGACTTGGCGCTCCGGTATCGCTTGCCATGTGGTAGCAGAGAAAACAGTCTATAACTTGAGTGACTGGAGTCTGACACTTATGGGCTTTCCTCTGACACCACCTATTATGTAGATCCTGGATGGCAGGAAGCTTGGCCCCGGTGATGTACTGGGTCGTTCGCACTACCATCTGTAGCGCCTTATGGTCAGATGCAGAGCAGTTGCCATACCAGGTGATGAGCACCCTGACTGGTTTCTCGATGGTGCAACTGTAGAACCTTTTGAGAATCTGGGGTCCCATGCCAAACCTTTTCAGTCTCCTGATGGGGAAAAGGTTTTGTCGTGCCCTCTTCATGACTGTCTTGGTATGTTTGGACTATGATCAAGCCTACCACTCTTGTGTCGTCAGCAAACTTAATCATGGTGTTGGAGTGAGCATAAAAGGCATTTAGCTCATCTGGTAGGCTCGCGTCACTGGGCAGCTCGCATCTGGGTTTCCCTTTGTAGTTTGTAATAGTTTTCTAGCCCTGCCACATCCGACAAGCGTCAGAGCCGGTGTAGTAGGATTCAATCTTAGTCCTGTATTGACGCTTTGCTTGTTTGATAGTTCGTCTGAGGGCAGAGCGGGATTTAAGGATTTAAGTTAAGGATTTAAGGGATTTAAGTTTATTACTGTGGTTGCTGATCCATATATGGTTGAATCATCAGCAAACACAGACACACATGCTTTGTTTAACCTCTGAAGGATCCGACCGTTTAAAAAAAATAAAAAATCCCCTAACATGACAAATCTAACTGCCTGTAGCTTAGGCATTGAAGCAAGGATATGCATATTCTTGATACCAAACACTTTTGAAGTTTGTGGAAATGTGAAATGCATGTTGGAGAATATAACACATTAGATCTGGTAAAAGAAAATACAATGAACCATCATCTTTGAAATAGAAGAGAAAGGCCATCATGTATTATTCCAGCCCAGGCGTAATTTAGATTTTGGCCACTAGGTGACAGCACTGTATGTGCCACGTTTTAGACTGATCCAATGAACCATTGTATTTCTGTTCAAAATGTTGTATTGAGACTGCCCAAATGTGACTAATTGGTTTCTAAATAACTTTTCAAATTCATAACTGTGCACTCTCCTCAAACAATAGCATGATATTGTTTCACTGTAATAGCTACTGTAAATTGGACAGTGCAGTTAGATTAACAAGAATTTAAGCTTTCTGCCAATATCAATGCAATTCTCGTTACTTACAACCTCATGCTAATTGCTTTAGCCTACGTTAGCTCAACTGTCCCGGCAGGTCATTGGTAAAAATAGAAAAGAATAGAGGGCCTAGAGAGCTGCTCTGCAGTGCCCCACACTTTACATGTTTGACATTAGAGATGCTTGCATTAAAGAAAACTCATCTGAGTTCTATTAGACAGATTGCCATATCATAGATTCAGAGCTGAGGTTAAAAAGCCATAACACAAATGCTGATGCTCCAGATACTCAACTAGTCCAAAGGACAGTTTTATTGCTTCTTTAATCAGGACAACAGTTTTCAGCTGTGCTGACTTAATTGCAAAAGGGTTTTCTAATGATCAATTAGCCTTTTAAAATTGTAAACTTGGATTGACTAACACAATGTGCCATTGGAACAGAGGACTGATGGTTGCTGAGCCTTTGGACACCTATGTAGATATTCCATTAAAAAAGCAATTTCCAGCTACAATAGTCATTTATAACATCTACACTGTATTTCTGATCAATTTCATGTTATTTCAATGGACAAAATAAAAAGTGATTTTCTTTCAAAAAACAGGACATTTCTATGTGACCACAAACTTTTGAGCAGTAGTGTATATTTTCTTTCATTACTCTTTTTTTAAAAATGCATGAGTACAATGGCTCATTGTTGGCATTTCCTGCCTAATTTTGCCCATTTTGCCAATGAAGTAATCATTCAAATAACAAATGGTTTTGTGATGGCCACCTGAGTCGAGGAAATGATTGAATTCATCTTTCTGCCCATAATTTCATTTAAAGTACATCATTCTTTATATCATTGAAATTGGCTTCATAATACAGTTTATTCTTCTTTTTGTTGAATTTAGTCACATTGTTACGAATCCCTTTTGGCCCGACAGTCTAGAGGGGGATGGTAAATAAGACCCGTAACACGACTCATGCAAATTATAGTGAAAAAGAAAGCTTGAGAACAAAATAACCACAGACAACTAAATTGCCGTCAACCACTCATGGGTGGGGGGGCAAACTAGTCTAAGCTAAACTAGCTTACTTCACCAACAGCTAACTAACTAACCAAAAATACAGTGGGTGGTCCACCCAGTTCTAACTAGTGTTTTTATACAAAGTATTCCTACGGTAATGTATGCCCAAGGGCGACTTATCTTGGTACCCCCTTTTCCCACCGTCAAACAAACACCATATCAAAACCAATACTCACAGGTGGGGACAAAGTGACATGTAGTTGCAAAAATCAAACAAGAGATCTACAGACAGATGACATTGACAGAGAGATTGAGCTCTAGATGAAACAACATACAGGGTTTTTAAACCAAGGGAAAGGGAATGTGATAGGGTAATGGAAACAGGAGGAGGTGTGTCTTCTGATTAGCGACTGATTGATGACTGATTGGGGAATGATGAATGCCACCTGTGAGGAGGAGAGAAAAGAAATACACACACAGGATACACACACACAAAATACCTGTATCCGTAACACACATAATTTCTCAATTTGCATTTAGTCAGCCAGTCAAATGTGAAGCCAGACATATTAGCCACTCCTTTTGCCTCATCTCTTTCAACAATACAGTTTTTCAATTCCTTGTCAATCCATGGAGCCTTACCAGTTCCAATAGTCAGTTTCTTAACAGGTGCATGTTTATCAATAATTGGAAGAAGCAATTCCATAAATGAATCAAGTGCAGTGTCTGGATGGTACTTATTAATCACATCAGACCAACAAATATTTTTAACACCATCCACATAAGAGTCACAGCTAAATGTTTTGTATGATCTCTTATATAGTATTTTAGGCCCAGTTTTTGGAACTTTGACTTTCCTGGATATAGCCACTATATTGTGATCACTGTATCCAATGGGTACGGATACAGCTTTAGAACAAAGTTCTACAGTAAAGATTTGATCAATACATGTGGATTATCTTGTTCCTGTAGTGTTTGTAAACACCCTGGTAGGTTGATTAATAACCTGAACCAGATTACAGGCACTGGTTACAGTGAGAAGCTTCCTTTTGAGTGACCAGCTTGATGAAAACCAGTCAATATTCAGGTCCCCAAGAAATTAGAGCTCTCTGTTTACATACACTATCAAGCATTCCACACATATCATTTAGATGCTGACTGTAAGCTCTTGGTGGCCTATAGCAACACCCAAAAATAAAAGGCTTTAGATGTGCCAAGTGAACCTGCAACCACAACACTTCAGTAACATTTAACATAAGATCTTCTAAGCATTACAGGGATATGGCTCTGAATATATACAGCAACACCTACCCCATAAGCATTCCTGTCTCTTCTATAGATGTTATATCCTTCTATTGCTACTAGGCACTTAAACCTACTTGCCCTTTTAAGTCGCCCTGTTATTGTTTTAATTATTTACATTTAGTTAATTATCTTTTAAAATTCCATTGGTTGAAATCTATTGCTCAGTTATCACTTGGCTCATGTAAATAATTATGTAGATGCCCCTTTAAACATCCTAAGATCAACATCTCCACAGTGTTCAAATTTCTCTCATGTAAATGTTGTAGTTACATAAAAAGATTAAAATAAACTATTTATTCAGGAAATATCTAGACTTTGCTCTTTTCGTTATTACCATGTTGATGATTTCAAGTTGTATTGCATTTATTTTGATCTGTTAAGATGTGGAATACGTGTTGTTTAGTATATTTACTACATTTAATATGTTACATTTTTTCTCTGAGAAGTAAGTTAATTAATGTACATATGTAAACCAAATCACAACATTTCAATGTTAACACACAGTAACCAAAAACCTGATCTAATGTTCAAATTCATACTGAGTTCGCAGCAAATTTGCAGCAAACAGTAGAATGTTCACCACTCTCACCACTCATCATTCTCTCCCAGAATTGTTTGCCAGAAGTTCACAAGTTACCGCAAATTTACCTGGAACAGATTGCCCAAAAACTAATTTGAATGTGAAAATATGAGCCTGCCGCAAATTTACAACAAATTGGTCAAAAGTTCACCATTACTATTCGCAAGAACCCAGTTTTTTGGTAAGGGCTGCGACTTCAAATTTAGTGGTAACCCTCTTGGTCAAATGGTCAAGACGTTGACTTCTCACATAGAGGACACAGGTTCTAATCCTGTCAGCTACAAAAGCACATGTGAAATGTATATCACGTGTCTGTCATATGAAAATGTGAAGGCTCAGATACAGTATGTGTCTGAAACCACAGCTGACTTGTAAATATTTCAAATGTAAAAAAGACACAATGAAATAAAGAATAGACATATACACTGAGTATACCAAACATTAGGAACAGCTTCCTAATATGGAGTTGCACACCTTTTGACCTCAGAACAGCCTCAATTCGTTGGGATATGGACTCTACAACGTTTTAAAAGCATTCCACAGGGATGTTGGCCCATGTTGACCCAAAGCTTCCCACAGTTGTGTCAAGTTGGCTGGTTGCCCTTTGTTTGGTGCACCATTCTTGATATAGATGGGAAACTGTTGAGCGTGAAAAACCCAGCAGCATTGCAGTTCTTTACAAAAACCTGTTCACCTGGAACCTTCTACGATATTGCGTTCAAAAGGCAATTGAATCTTTTGTCTGGTCCATTCACCCACTGAATGTTACACATACACAATCCATGTCTCAATTGTCTACGCCAATTGAAGTGGATTTAACAAGTGACGTCAATAAGGCATCCAGTGGTGGAAAAAGTACCAACTGTTCTACTTGAGTAAAAGTAAAGATACCTTAATAGAAAATTACTCAAGAAAAAGTGAATGTCATCCAGTAAAATACCACTTGAGTAAAAGTCTAAAAGTATTTGCTTTTATATATACTTAGTTATCAAAAGTAAATGTAATTGCTAAAATATACAGTTGAAGTCGGAAGTTTACATACACTTAGGTTGGAGTCATTAAAACTCGTTTTTCAACCACTCCACAAATTTCTTGACAGCAAACTATCGTTTTGGCTAGTCGGTTAGGAGGTCTACTTTGTGTATGACACAAGGAATTTTTCCAACAATTGTTTACAGACAGATCATTTAACTTATAATTCACTGTATCACAATTCCAGTGGGTCAGAAGTTTACATACACCAAGTTGACTGTGCCTTTAAACAGCTTGGAAAATTCCAGAAAATTATGTCATGGCTTTAGAAGCTTCTGATAGGCTAATTGACATAATTTGAGTCAATTGGAGGTGTACCTGTGGATGTATTTCAAGGCGTAGTAGATTCAAACTCAACACCTCTTTGCTTGACATCATGGGAAAATCCAAAGAAATCAGCCAAGACCTCAGAAAATCAATTGTAGACCTCCACAAGTCTGGTTCATCCTTGGAAGCAATTTCCAAACACATGAAGGTACTTTGGTGCGAAAAGTGCAAATCAATCCCAGAACAACAGCAAAGGACCTTGTGAAGATGCTGGAGGAAACAGGTACAAATGTATATATATCCACAACGAGTCCTATATTGACATAACTTGAAAGGCCACTGGGCAAGGAAGAAGCCACTGCTCCAAAACCACCATAAAAAAGCCAGAATACGGTTTGCAACTGCACATGTGGACAAAGATTGTACTTTTTGGAGAAACGTCCTCTGGTCTGATGAAACAAAAACAGAAGTGTTTGGCCATAATGACCATCGTTATGTTTGAAGGACAAAGGGGGAGGCTTGCAAACCGAAGAACACCATCCCAACCGTGAAGCACGGGGGTGGCAGCATCATGTTGTGGGGGTGCTTTGCTGCAGGAGGGACTGGTGCACTTCACAAAATGTATGGCATCATGAGGGAGGAAAATTACATGGAAATATTGAAGCAACATTTCAAGACATCAGTCAGGAAGTTAAAGCTTGGTCGCAAAAGGGTCTTCCAAATGGACAATGACCCCAAACATACTTCCTGAAACGCTCGTCTGCAGAAGAGGACCAAAGCGCAGGGTGGTACGTGTTCATGAGTATTTTTTCAAACTGAACACTGAAACAAAATAACAAAGTGGAACAAAACGAAACAGTTCTGCCTGGTGCAAACGCAAAACAACTACCCACAAATCACAGGTGGGAAAAAGTTGCCTAAGTATGATTCTCAATCAAAGACAACAATAGACAGCTGTCCCTGATTGAGAACCACACCCAGCCAAAAACAGAAATATAAAACATAGAAATAAAGAAACTAGAATGCCCACCCTAGTCACACCCTGGCCTAACCAAAGTAGAGAATAAAAGCTTCTATGGCCAGGGCGTGACAGAACCTCCCCCCAAAGGTGCGGACACTGGCCGCAAAACCTGACTCTACTGGGGAGGGTCCGGGTGGGCCTCCTTTACGGCGGCGGCTCTGGTGCGGGATGTAGACCCCCCCTCCGCCTCTGGCTCCCCCCACTTTGGTGTCGCCTCTGATGCGGGGACCCTCACCGCCGACCCCGGACTGGGGACCATCGTAGCGGGCCCTGGACTAGAGCCCGTCTCTGGAGGCTCGGGACTGGAGCCCGTCTCTAGAGGCTCGGGACTGGAGCCCGTCTCTGGAGGCTCCGGACTGGAGCCCGTCTCTGGAGGCTCCGGACTGGAGCCCGTCTCTGGAGGCTCCGGACTGGAGCCCGTCTCTGGAGGCTCCGGACTGGAGCCCGTCTCTGGAGGCTCCGGACTGGAGCCCGTCTCTGGAGGCTCCGGACTGGAGCCCGTCTCTGGAGGCTCCGGACTGGAGCCCGTCTCTGGAGGCTCCGGACTGGAGCCCGTCTCTGGAGGCTCCGGACTGGAGCCCGTCTCTGGAGGCTCCGGACTGGAGCCCGTCTCTGGAGGCTCCGGACTGGAGCCCGTCTCTGGAGGCTCCGGACTGGAGCCCGTCTCTGGAGGCTCCGGACTGGAGCCCGTCTCTGGAGGCTCCGGACTGGAGACCGTCTCTGGAGGCTCCGGACTGGAGACCGTCGCTGGAGGCTCCGGATTGGAGGCCGTCGCTGGAGGCTCCGGATTGGAGGCTGTCGTTGGAGGCTTCGTGCCATGGATCATCACTGGAGGCTTCGTTCCATGGATCATCACTGGAGGCTTCTTTCCATGGATCATCACTAAGGCTTCGTGCCATGGATCATCACTGGAGGCTTCTTGCCATGGATCATCACTGGAGGCTTCTTGCCATGGATCATCACTGGAGGCTTCGTGCCATGGATCATCACTGGAGGATTCTTGCCATGGATCATCACTGGAGGATTCTTGCCATGGATCATCACTGGAGGCTTCGTGCCATGGATCATCACAGGAAGCTACGTGCCATGGATCATCACTGGAGGCTTCGTGCCATGGATCATCACTGGAGGCTTCGTGCCATGGATCATTACTGGAGGCTTCATGCCATGGATCATCACTGGAGGCTTCTTGCCATGGATCATCACTGGAGGCTTCTTGCCATGGATCATCACTGGCGGGAGGAGACGTATGGGCAGTCTGGTACGTGGAGCTGCCACAGGGCTCACCAGGCTGGGGAGACATACAAGAGGATTAGTTCTGGGCACAGGCACAGGACTTACCAGGCTGGAGAGACATACAGGAGGCCCTGTCCTTGGCAGAGGCACCGGATACACTGGGCCGTGGAGGCGCGCTGGAGGTCTCGAGCTAAGAGCCTGAATAACCCGTCCTGCACTGGGCTGTGCAGACACACTGGAGACACAGTGCGCAGAGCCGGCACAGGATAACCTGGGCCGTAGAGACGTACTGGAAGTCTGGAGAGCAGGGCTGACACAATCCGTCCTGGCTGGATGCTCACCCTAGCCCGGCAGATGCGGGGAGCTGGGATGTAGTGGGATGTAGTGTACCAGGCTAAGAACGCGTACCGTGCGCTCCACCGCATAACATGGTGCCTGACCAGTACGACGCTCGCCACGGTAAGCACGGGGAATTGGCTCAGGTCTCCATCCTGGCTCAGCCAATCTCCCAGTGTCCCTCCCCCCCAAAATTGTGGGAGTGGCCTCCCGGTCTTTAGTGCCAGCCTTGTCCCTGTGTAATCCTTGGCCCTTTTACTAGCTGCCTCTGCCTTCCTTGCTGCTTCGACCTGCTCCCATGGCAGGCGATCTTTTCCGGACAGGATCTCCTCCCACGTGTAGGATCCTTTGCTGTCCAGGATGCCCTCCCATGTCCAGTCCTCCTTACCACGCTGTTTGGTCCTTTGGTGGTGGGTAGTTCTGTAACGCTCGTCTGAAGAAGAGGACCAAAGCGCAGCGTGGTACGTGTTCATGAGTATTTTTTCAAACTGAACACTGAAACAAAATAACAAAGTGGAACAAAATGAAACAGTTCTGCCTGGTGCAGACACAAAACAGAAATCAACTACCCACAAAACACAGGTGGGAAAAAGCTGCCTATGATTCTCAATCAGAGACAATGATAGACAGCAGCCTCTGATTGAGAACCGCACCCGGCCAAACACACAGAAATAGAAAACATAGAAATAAAGAAACTAGAATGCCCACTCTAGTCACACCCTGGCCTAACCAAAATAGAGAATAAAAGCCTCTATGGACAGGGCGTCACGCTTCCAAAGTTGTGGCAAAATGGCTTAAGGATAACGAAGTCAAGGTATTGGAGTGGCCATCACAAAGCCTTGACCTCAATCCTATCCAAAATGTGTGGGCAGAACTGAAAAAGCAAGTGCGAGCAAGGAGGCCTACAAACCTGACTCAGTTACACCAGCTCTATCAGTGGGAATGGGCTAAAATTCACCCAACTTATTGTGGGGAGCTTGTGGAAGGCTACCTGAAAAGTTTGACCCAAGTTAAGCAATTTAAATACTAATTGAGTGTATGTAAACTTCTGACCCACTGGGAATGTGATGAAAGAAATAAAAGCTGAAATAAATCATTCTCTGCTATTATTCTGACATTTCACATTCTTAAAATAAAGACAGGGAATATTTACTAGGATTAAATGTTAGGAATGGTGAAAAACTGAGTTTAAATATATTTGGCTAAAGTGTATGTAAACTTCTGACTTCAACTAAGTATCAAAAGTAAAAGTATAAATCGTTTCAAAATCCTTATATTAAGCAAACCAAACAGCACCATTTTCTTTTCTTTTTAAAATTAACGGGTTGCCAGGGGCACACTCCAACACTCAGACATAATTTACAAATGAAGTATGTATTTAGTGAGTCCGCCATGATCAGAGGCAGTAGGAATGACCAGAGATGTTTTCTTGATAAGTGTGTGAATTGGACCATTTTCCTGTCCTCCTAAGCATTCAAAATGTAACAAATACTTTTAGGTGTCAGGGAAAATGTATGGAGTAAAAAGTACATGATTTTCATTAGGAATGTAGTGAAGAAAAAATAAAAGTTGTCAAAAATGTAAAAATTAAATTAAAGTGCAGATACCCCAAAAAACTACTTAATTAGTACTTTCAAGTATTTTTACTAAAGTACTTTACACCACTAAAGGCATCATAGCTTTCCCCTGGATTCACCTGATCAATCTATGTCATGGAAAGAGAAGGTGTTCTTCATTTTATGTACACTCAGTGTCCTTTAAACATGTGGCCATGAAGGTATCTCATTTTTCCAATGGCTGCTGCAGCCCCCCTGTCTTTCTGTCCCAGGTGAGGCAGCCCATGGCTGCGAGGGCTGGTGAGTTTGAAGTGTTAATGTTTGAACTCAAGATGCCCTCAATCACACAGAGCTGTTTGACAACTCACAATTTTTGATACTAAAGAAATACTGCAAAGGCCCTTACTCAATTAAAAATAAACCAGTAACTATGTTAAATAGATAATTATTTAACCTTTCTTTGAGAAAGGGTGTATGTCAGAGTTTATATGAGTGTATATTTGTCTCACACTGTAAAGTTCTGCTGAGCATATGAAAGAATGCAAAAGAAGAATGGATTTGGATTTCTTTGGGTTTGATGGGGTTGATTGAAAAGGGCCCTTAAACATATGTGTTGGGCATTGAGTGTGCATGCTTAAATTGGTTATGTTAATGATGCTGAGAGAGAGAGAGAGAGAGAGAGATTGAGAGAGAGAGAGAGAAAATAATTGAGAGAGAGAAAAAAAAAAATTGGAGAGAGAGAGAGAGAGAAAATAATTGTAGAGAGAGAGAGTTGTGAAAGAGAGGATTAGCGTTGGATACATTTTCCACTTGCATTGTTATGCGATTATAGTGGGGATACTGATTTATCTGTGGGACATTCTTCTTGTTATTGTCTCTGGTGACAGACTGTAGCGAAAGTTTTGCTTCTGGGTGCTAAGATTATTCTAATTAGCTCTCCTAAGCAGCACTAGGTTTTCTACCTATACTGTATATGTGTGTTGCAGATCTAGAGTAGACAATGTTGGAGCTGGGCGATATTTAGACAAGGCTGTGGTCTGTTCCTAGGAACTGCCCTGCAAAGCTATAACTCTTTGAAGTGAGTTCAATCTCCAACCTTAACAGGAAACGTGTGCTGCTCAGAATGTATACACACAGCTCTCAACAAATAAGCAAAACAATAGAATATCAACGCTATGGCTCCATCAAGAGAGGCCGGGCTTTGCTTTTCAACATATCCATTTTCCCAAGTTTTCTAAAGTCAAGAGGTGGAGAGTGGCTATGCATGTGTTATATACAGATGCTTCACAAACAGATTATATGCCACACACACACACACACAGCTATACAAAACAGGTCCGTATTGGTCCTACAAGTGGACATGTATTGGTCATACAAGTGGACTCACTTCCAACACGGTGAACTCAACTGCAGTGATCTCATACTTTTTAAAAACCCAATTGGTAGTTACAGTCTTCTCTCCCATACGGACTCGGGAGAGGCGAAGGTTGAGGGCCATGCGTCCTCTGAAACAGGACCCTGCCAAGCCGCAATGCTTCTTGACACACCGCTTGCTTAACCCGGAAGCCAGCCGCACTGTTACGAATCCCTTTTGGCCCGAAAGTCTAGGGGGGATGGTAACGAGACCCGTAACATAACTCATGCAAATTATAATTGTGACAAAGTAAAAGTGTGAACGAAATAACCACGATAACTGAAATTATACCGTCAAACTCAGGGTTTATTGTAAAACACACGGTAATGGGGGGAGCAGGAAAAGGGGCTGAGCTGTACCCAAGGAAAGAAACAATAAGCCTCCAAAACACCCCTAAGCTAGACTAGCCTATTTTAACAACAGCTAACTAACTAACCAAAAATACAGTGGGTGGTCCGCCCAGTTCTAACTAGTGTTTTTAACAAAGTCTACCTACGGGTAGTGTATGCCCATGGGCGACTTGTCTTGGTTTCCCCTTTTCCCACCAGCAATCAAACACAAACACCATAACCAAAAACAATACTCACAGGAGATGACAAAGTGATTTGGAGGTGCTCAAACAAAAGAGAGGTTAAGACACAAAGAGAGAGTGAAACACAGAGATCTACATACATGGCATTTACAGAGAGATTGAGCTCTAGAGCAAACAACTGATGGGGTTTTTAAACCATGGGGAAGGAACTGTGATAGGGTAGGAAACAGGAGGAGGTGTGTCTTCTGATTGATGATTGATTGTTGACTGATTGGGGAGTGATGATGTTCACCTGTGAGGGGAGAAGGAGAGAAAAGAAACACACACAGGATACACACACAGGATACTTGTATCCGTAACACGCACCAATGTTTCAGAGTTAACACCGTACACCTGACGAACATGTCAACGTCCATGCGCCCGGACCGCCACAGGAGTCGCTAGAGCGCAATAGGACAAAGACATCCCAAACCCTCCCCTAACCCCCACGATGCTGGGCCGATTGTGCGTCACGTCATGGTTCTCCCGGTCGTGGCCGGCTGCGACACAGCCCGGGACCAAACCCAGATCTGTAGATCACTGCGCCACTTGGGAGGCCCTAATTTACAGCTCTCTCTTACCCCAGGAGATCCCCCATGCTGTTTGACTGGTGTCGGTCTTACTGTCTGTAAGGCCCTTTGGAAAAGATGACACACAAAGAAGAGAGAGAACCGATGAGGAACACAGCCTGAGTCCAATAAGCTATCCAGACCTTTGTTTATTGAAACCTAATATTTATACTACTGTACATTGCATTTTAGTTACACTGTTTATACATACCCCATATGCATTTATATAGTCTACTTGATTCTTGACATAGATCACTCTAATATATCTACAATAAGATGGCGCCGACAGAGATGGTCGCCTCGCTTTGCGTTCTTAGGAAACTATGCATTATTTCGTTTTTTTATGTATTATTTCTTATATTGCTACCCCAGATAATCTTAAGTCTTATTACATACAGACGGGAAGAACTATTTGATGTAAGTGCAACGTCAACTTACCAACATTACGAACAGGAATATGACTTTCCTGAAGTGGATCCTCTGTTTGGACCACCACCCAGGACAATGGATTTAATCCCAGTAGCCGACCCAAAACAACAGCATAGCGGAAGGGGCAGACGGAGCGGCCTCCTGGTCAGGCTTCGTAGATGTGCACATCACTCACCTCTCCCGAGTATACTACCAATGTCCAGTCTCTTGACAACTAGGCGGACGAAGTTCAAGCAAGGGTTGCCTTCCAAAGAGACATCAGAGATTGTAACATTTTCAGTTTCACGGAAACATGGCTCACTCTGGATACGTTATCAGAGTCGGTACAGCCACCTGGTTTCTTCACGCATCGCGCCTACAGAAACAATTCTCTCTGGTAAGAAGAAGGGCGGGGGTGTACGCCTTAGGATTAACAAATTGTGGTGTAATCATAACAACATACAGGAACTCAAGTCCTTTTGTTCACCTGACCTAGAATTCCTTACAATCAAATGCCGACCACATTATCAACGAAGAGAATTCTTCGATTATAGTCACGGCCGTGTATATCCCCCCCAAGCAGACACCTCGATGGCCCTGAAAGAACTTCACTGGAATCTATGTAAACTGGAAACCCTATATCCTGAGGCTGCATTTATTATAGCAGGGGATTTTAACAAAGATAATCTTAAAACAATGCTCCCTAAATTTTATCAGCATATCGAATGCGCGACTCGAGCTGGCAGCATTCTGGATCTTGCTACTCTAACTTCTGTGACGCATATAAAGCCCCCCACCGCCGTCCTTTCAGCAAATCTGTCCACGACTCCATTTTGTTGCTCCCTGCCTATAGACAGAAACTAAAACAGGAAACGTCCATGCTCAGGTCTGTTCAATGCTGTTCCGACCAATCGGAATCCACGCTTCAAGGTTGCTTCAATCACGTGGACTGGGATATGTTCCGGATAGCCTCAGATAACAACATTTATGTATTTGCTGACTCTGTGAGCGAGTTTATTAGCAAGTGCATCGGTGATGTTATACCCACGGTGACTATCAAAACTTTTCCAAACCAGAAACCGTGGATTGATGGCAGCATTTGCACAAAACTGAAAGCGCAAACCACTGCTTTTAATCATGTCAAGGCGACCAAAAACATGACCGAATACTAACAGTGTAGCTATTCCCTCCGCAAGGCAATCAAACAAGCTAAGCGTCAGTATAGAGACAAAGTTGAGTCGCAATTCAATGGCTCAAACACGAGACATATGTGGCAGGGTCTACAGTCAATCAAGGATTACAAAAAGAAAAAAAGCCCCGTCGCGGACACCGACATCTTGCTTCCAGACAAATTAAACAACTTCTTTGCTCACTTTGAGGACAATACAGTGCCACTGTATTGTTAACCCTCGCAAGGCTGCCGGCCCAGACAGCATCCCTAGCCTAGCCTCAGAGCATGCGCAGACCAGCTGGCTGGTGTGTTTACAGACATATACAGTCAATCCCTATCCCATTCTGCTGTGCCCACATGCTTCAAGAAAGCCACCATTGTTCCTGTTCCCAAGAAAGCTAAGGTAACTGAGCTAAATTACTAGTGTATTTGGGTTGTTAATTGGATTCGTTCCAACATTCCTTAATTTTGCAAAAAAAAAATACAATCATTTTTGATATTGTACACTTGTTTGACATTTTACTGCACAGTTAGGAGCTAGTAACATAAACATTTTGCTGCACCTGCTATAATATCTGCTAAACTGTGTACGCGACCAATAATCTTTGATTTGACCTCCTCGGATGACTCTTAACAATGGTGGGACAAAAGTTACCTTCATGAATGGAATTCAACCCCATAAACCAGGAGCTTCAGCGACCATGAAAAAACTTGTTAAACATGTTGAATTATACCTGAGATCTCATTTCTCAACAGCCATAATAAAGACATACTAGCCAATAGCCATAATTAAATGTTTACTGTATCAGTTTTACAGATTGACTCTCGGCAAAAACACAAACCACCCAAACAGTCATTGTCAGCTGTGTATTTGTAAGAGTGCCATGTGTAAAAGTTTACAATTCCAGAATAATGGTCCTATTAACTGTGATGAAATTGTGTTAAACAGTGTTCGTAATACCAGAACCATTCCGAGGTGTTCCAGTGTTTGTTTTTCCTTTATAGTTATAGTGTAGTATGTTACGATCCGATCCCTGTGAGTGAACACGGCCGGCACTGAGTATGTACACAAAAATAGGATTATTGTGAATAGTCAGATTAATATAATAGTTTGATTTAAATGTTTACATGCTGTGTGTAGCGGTTTTCTTCCTGGGAAGGAGAGGCGGACCAAAACGCAGTGTGGTTAGGGTTAAACATCTTTAATCAAGACGAATACCGAGAAAACACTACAACTATACAAAACAATAAATGTGAAAACCAAAACAGTCCTGTGTGGTGATACAAACACAGACACGGAAACAACCACCCACAAAACCCAACACAAAACAGGCTACCTAAATATGGTTCCCAATCAGAGACAATGACTAACACCTGCCTCTGATTGAGAACCATATCAGGCCCAAACACAGAAACAGACAAACTAGACATCAAACATAGAATGCCCACTCAGAACACACCCTGACCAAGCAAAACATAGAAACATACAAAGCAAACTCTGGTCAGGGTGTGACAGTACCCCCCCCAAGGTGCGGACTCCAGCCGCAAAACCTGAACCTATTGGGGAGGGTCTGGGTGGGCATCTGTCCACGGTGGCGGCTCTGGTGCTGGACGTAGCCCCCACTTCACCATAGTCTTAGTCCGCCTCATTGTCCGCCTCCGTGGCCTCCTAACCACGGCGACCCTTCTAAATGACCCCACTGGACTGAGGGGCAGCTCGGGACAGAGGGGCAGCTCGGGACAGAGGGGCAGCTCGGGACAGAGGGGTAGATCGGGACAGAGGGGTAGCTCTGTACTGGCTGACGACTCTGGCAGATCCTGGCTGACTGGCGGCTCTGGCAGATCCTGGCTGAATGGCGGCTCTGGCTGAATGGCGGCTCTGGCAGATCCTGGCTGAATGGAGGCTCTGGCAGATCCTGGCTGAATGGCGGCTCTGGCAGATCCTGGCTGAATGGCGGCTCTGGCAGATCCTGGCTGAATGGCGGCTCTGGCAGATCCTGGCTGAATGGCGGCTCTGGCAGATCCTGGCTGACTGGCGGCTCCTTGCAGATTGGAAGCTCTGGCAGCTCCTTGCAGACTGGCGGCTCCTTGAGGACTGGCGGCTCTGGCGGCTCCTTGCAGATGGGCGGCTCTGGCGGCTCCTTGCAGACGGGCGGCTCTGATGGCGCTGGGCAGACGGGTAGCTCAGGCGGCTCTGGGCAGACTGGAGACTCCGGCAGCGCTGGAGAGGAGGAAAGCTCTGGCAGCGCAGGATGGAGGAGCTCTGGCGCCTCTGGACTGAGGGGCAGAAACTCTGGCAGCGCCGGACAGGCGGGAGACTCCGGCAGCGCTGGAGAGGAGGAAGGCTCTGGCAGCGCTGGACAGACGAGGCGCACTGTAGGCCTGGTGTGTGGTGCCGGCACTGGTGGTACTGGGCCGAGGACACGCACCTCAGGGCGAGTGCGGGAGCTGCCATCGGAGGGCTGATGCGTGTAGGTGGTACTGGATAGACCGGACCGTGCAGGCCCACTGGTGCTCTTGAGCACTGAGCCTGCCCAACCTTACCTGGTTGAATGCTCCCGGTCGCCCTGCCAGTGCGGCGAGGTGGAATAGCCCTCACTGGGCTGTGCAGGCGAACCGGGGACACCATGCGCAAAGCTGGTGCCATGTACGCCGGCCCAAGGAGACGCACTGGAGACCAGATGCGTAGAGCCGGCTTCATGGCACTTGGCTCGATGCCCACTCTAGCCCGGCCGATACGAGGAGCTGGTATGTACCGCACCGGGCTATGCTCCCGCACTGGAGACACCGTGCGCTCCACAGCATAACACGGTGCCTGCCCGGTCTCTCTCTCCCTCCGGTAAGCACAGGAAGTTGGCTCAGGTCTCCTACCTGGCTTCGCCATACTTCCTGTGTGCCTCCCCCCCAATAATTTTTTGGGGGCTGCCTCTCGGGCTTCCTTGGCAGCTGTGTTCCCTTATATCACCGGCTCCTCTCCCCGGCTGCTTCTGCTCTCCTAGCTGCCTCCACCTGTTCCCATGAAAGGCGATCCTTTCCCGCCAGGATCTCCTCCCATGTGTAGTAACCCTTGCCGTCCAATACATCATCCCATGTCCATTCCTCCTTGCGCTGCTCCTGCTTCCGCTGCCTGTCACCACGCCGCTTGGTCCTGTTGTGTTGTGTGGTTCTGTAACGGTTTTCTTCCTGGGAAGGAGAGGCGGACCAAAACGCAGCGTGGTTAGGGTTAAACATCTTTAATCAAGACGAATACCGAGAAAACACTACAACTATACAAAACAATAAATGTGAAAACCGAAACAGTCCTGTGTGGTGATACAAACACAGACACGGAAACAACCACCCACAAAACCCAACACAAAACAGGCTACCTAAATATGGTTCCCAATCAGAGACAATGACTAACACCTGCCTCTAATTGAGAACCATATCAGGCCCAAACACAGAAATAGACAAACTAGACATCCAACATAGAATGCCCACTCAGATCACACCCTGACCAAACAAAACATAGAAACATACAAAGCAAACTATGGCCAGGGTGTGACACTGTGCAAGAAGAACGACCCTTGATAATCTTGTTAACGTGACACGTGATGCTATTTTAGAAATGCACAAAATCTCCATACAAAATAAATGTTCTACCACAGCGATCATGTTCTTTTGGGGAAGCCGATTTGATTCTGAGTTCTGACATCTAAAGTTGGTAGGTGAAAACTATTTCTAAGATGCATACTTCCACTTCTTCCGATCTCACTTCACTCACCCACAAGCATTGAGCATAAATTGTAAAAATGTGGAAGAAGCCATTGATGACATCACCCCATTGTTTTCTATAAGAATGCTCAGTGAAGTTTTTGGAAACATCGCATGCGCAGTTTGAGCTGCTCTAGGAATCAACTAAATGGTCCTTTTAACTTCTTCTCTGTGTGATTTTAAAGTCATCGGTTCAAGGACTGTAAAATAAATAAATAAAATTTGATTTGATTTGATTTGAAAAGGGTCAGGGTGGATCACTAGTAGCTAACTGTTGCTACTCTCATCTAAAATAAGATAGCTATGAGAGGGTCAGGGTGGATCTCTAGTAGATAACTGTTGCTACTCTCATCTAAAATAAGATAGCTATGAGAGGGTCAGGGTGGATCTCTAGTAGATAACTGTTGCTACTCTCATCTAAAATAAGATAGCTATGAGAGGGTCAGGGTGGATCTCTAGTAGATAACTGTTGCTACTCTCATCTAAAATAAGATAGCTATGAGAGGGTCAGGGTGGATCTCTAGTAGATAACTGTTGCTACTCTCATCTAAAATAAGATAGCTATGAGAGGGTCAGGGTGGATCTCTAGTAGATAACTGTTGCTACTCTCATCTAAAATAAGATAGATATCATGAGGGATTCCATTCCAAGCACAGAGGAGTTATAATATTTGACAGAGCAACATTGTTAGTTTCCCTACAAGCCCTTCTAATAGTAATACATCATATTGTTGACTTGCAACAGATGCACAGGCTTTGGCAGGAAAACAATTCAGTGTGGAGAGTAAAAGTCTCCCATTAAATGGTGTTCCCTTTCAAGTTGTGTGCAAAAAGACGTCTGAATGCCACCAGCAGATGGACAGACAATGTAACTCAGCGATTGCATTCTAATCTCATCATGGGAAACTTAAGCATTTTAGCTCATTTGCAACTTTGCAACTACTTACTACTTTTTAGATACTTTGCAATTACTTAAAGCAGGTTAGCTAATCCTTCCCCTTTAACCTAATTCCTAACCCTAACCTTAACCCTAACCCTTACCCCTACCCCTAACCCCTAGCCTAGCTAACATAAGCCACCTAGCTAACGTTAGTGTTAGCCACCTAGCTTACATAAGTAAGTCACAACATATTGGAAATTCGTAACATATTGAAAAAATTGCAATTTGTAATATATCACACAAATTGTAATTCGTAACATATCATACAAAATGTATGATGGACATCCACAAATAAATACATACCATACCAAACATAATATATCATATTAATTTCAGTGTCCCTGTTTTTCATTTACTTTGTTACGTCTACCCCTGAGTCCAGGTTTGAGAAAAAGAGGGAGAGAAGAGTCTGAAAGAGTGCGAGAGAGAGAGGGAGATATGCTTTTTTCAGACTAAAAAGTAGAACATAAACACAGCTGGGTGTAATATAAGAGCATTTATTGGCTGCATCTTAATTGTTGCTGCCAAGAACTGTTTGTATATGAAAATGTGCAGTTGACTGATTATCTGAATCAACCAATGCTTTTCAAGGTGGATGTGTGCACTCAAAAACTTGGCAACAGAAACAAAACATAAGAGTTGTATTCAAAGGCAGCACTGTGAGGGTAAGTTGGTGAAGGATCTGTTCAAACATACAGTTACAATGGTCTGTGGTGTACAGAGCGAATGTTACGTATTCAGATGTAGGATCTTAATTTAAGCCAGTTTGTTATGGCAGGAACTAGAGGTCGACAGATTAATCGGAATGGCCGAAGAATTAGGGCCGATTTCAAGTTTTCAGAACAATCAGTAATAGGCATTTTTGGACACCGATCATGGCCGATTACATTGCACTCCACAAGGAGACTGCGTGACAGGCTGACTACCTGCTATGCGAGTGCAGCAAGGAGCCAAGGTAAGATGCTAGCTCGCATTAAACTGATCTTATAAAAAACAATCAGTCTTAACATAATCACTAGTTAACTACACATGGTTGATGATATTACTAGTTTATCTAGCTTGCCCTGCATTGCATATAATTGATGCGGTGCATGTTCAATTATCATTGAATCACAGCCTACTTTGCCAAACGGGTGATTTAACAAGTGCATTTGCGAAAAAAGCACTGTCGTTGCACCAATGTGTACCTAACCATAAACATCAATGCCTTTCTTAAAATCAATACACAAGTATATATTTTTAAACCTACATATTTAGATAATATTACCTGCAAACATGAATTTCTTTTAACTAGGGAAATTGTGTCAATTCTCTTGCGTTCTGTACAAGTAGAGTCAGAGTATATGTCAGGGTATATGCAGCAGTTTGGGCCGCCTGGCTCGCCTGGCTCGAACTGTGTGAAAACCATTTCTTCCTAACAAAGACCGTAATTCATTTGGCAGTGTGTTATTATATTATAATTAAGTCTATGATTTGACAGAGCAGTGGTAGGCTGACTGAGCGGTGGTAGGCAGCAGCAGGCTCGTAAGCATTCATTCAAACAGCACTGTCCTGCATTTGCCAGCAGCTCTTCGCTGTGCTTCAAGCATTGCGTTGTTTATGACTTCAAGCCTATCAACTCCCGAGATTAGGCTGGCAACACTAAAGTACCTATTAGAACATCCAATAGTCAAAGGTATATGAAATACAAATGGTATAGAGAGAAATAGTCCTATAATAACTACAACCTAAAACGTATTATCTGGGAATATTGAAGAAGCATGATAAAAGGAACCACCAGCTTTCATATGTTCTGAGCAAGGAATTTAAACCTTAGCTTTTTTACATGGCACATATTGCACTTTTAATTTCTTCTCCAACACTTTGTTTTTGCATTATTTAAACCAAAATGAACATGTTTCATTATTTACTTGAGGCTAAATAGATTTTATTGATGTATTATATTAAGTTAAAATAAGTGTTCATTCAGTATTGTTGTAATTGTCATTATTACTAATGTATATAAAAATCGTCCGATTAATCGGTATCGGCCTTTTTTGACCCTCCAATAATCGGTATCGGTATTGGTGTTGAAAAATGATAATCGGTCGACCTCTAGCAGGAACATAATCCTGCAGCAACAGTAAAAAAAAATCATTATTATGTGGATTATAATGAATAGACATTTATGTAGGGGTTGATACATTTTTCGTTAGAGCAAATCAAGTCTGACGTTTCAAAGTAGAAATCACAAACTTTGGAAGCCTTTTTAAAACTCAAATATTCTCAGCAACAAAGTTTTATTGTTTTACTAGGCAAGTCAGTTAAGAACAATAAGAACAAATTTGTATTTTCAATGACAGCGTAGGAACAGTGGGTTAACTGCCTGTTTAGGGGCAAAACGACAGATTTGTACCTTGTCAGCTCGGAGATTTGAACTTGCAACCTTCCGGTTACTAGTCCAATGCTCTAACCACTAGGTTACCCTGCCACCGGTCAACTGAAGATCCTACATCTGTATCATCACACCAAATGATGCAAGTATACTGAACTAAAATATAAATGTTTCATGTACACAAAAGCTTATTTCTCTCAAATTTTGTGCACAAATTTGTTTACATCCCTGTTAGTGAGCATTTCTCCTTTCCCAAGATAATCAATCTACCGGACAGATGAGGTATATCAAGAAGCTGATTGAACAGAATGATCATTACACAGGTGCACCTTGTGCTGTGGACAATAAAATACCACCCTAAAACGTTCAATTTTGCCACACAACACAATGCCACAGATGTCTTAAGTTTTGAGGGAGTGTGCAATTGCATGCCGACTGCAGGAATGTTCACTATAGCTGTAGCCAGAGACTTGAATGTTAATTTCTCTACCATAAGCCGCCTCCAACGTAACATTGGTTTTCGCCAGACATAAGATGGGACCCATCTCATCCAAAAAGGTGTCTCAAGATTGCAAAAAAGCACCTGGAAGCACCTGGACGCCTTGACTTGTAGAAGGAACCTTGACGCCTTGACTTGTAGAAGATACTGCTCTGTATCAGATAATTCTACAGGAGTATATCAATCCATCTGTCTTTTAGCAGAAGTGCAGCTGGGTCATGCAGCAAGACAATGATTCAAAGCACACAATGAAAATGGCTAAAAAGCAACAGATATGAAGTTTTGGACCGGTCATGTCCAGACCTAATCCCAATTGAGATGTTGAGGCAGGACTTGAAACGAGCATTTCATGTTTCAAATCCCACAAATGTCGCTCAGTTAAAGCAATTCTGCCTGGAAGAGTGGGCCAAAATTCCTCCACAGCGATGTGAGAGACTAATCAGCAATTAGGGGAAGCGTTTGGTTGGAGTCATTGCAGCTAAAGGTGGCACAACCAGTTATTGAGTGTAACGGGGCAATTACTTTTTCACACAGTGGCATTGGGTGATGCATCATTTTGTTCATCAAATAAATGAAATAAGTATGTAATTGCTGTGTTATTTGTTCACTCAGGTCCATTTACACAATATTTGTTTTTGGTTGAAGATATAACATTCAGTATCAAAAACATGCAAAAGTAGAGAAAATTAGAAAGGGTGCACATACTTTTTAACAGCAATGTATGTCGTTTCTATATCATGAACATAATTTGTGTTACAAGCAGTTTTAAGAGGACATGTCATAAGACATTCTGATTTCTTTACAGTATCATAACAAGCAGATTCTGAGCTTTCCAAAATACTTACGTTTGCTAAATAACTCTCAGAATTGAAGATACTACCTCTCTTTCGATATATCACTTTTTCCAAGAATATCTGCTTTGCACTCCACATGTGAGCACAGGGCAGCAGATCACCTACACTAACATAAACTAATGAAAATGCTATTGTGTTCTTTTAAATAAATTCATTTTTCATATTCTAATGTTACCCAAGACCTTCATGAACACAACCAAATTATTATTCCTTCTGATAGCATATATTAAATGTATTTATTAGACTGTCAGAATGTTGCAGTCAACATGGCTGCTCATTGGCATGGTAAGGGGTATAGCGAAGCCCGTCAGTTTAAGTGGATGTCAACCCCAATAATGTCCATGTCATCGTTACCAATCAGCTGCAATACACTTAAAAATGGCTTCAACTACCACCACCTATTTCTATATGGCTAGCTATTCTACCAGCTTATACGAACGGGAGTTAGCATTTAGCAGTCAAAAAAAGGAAAACCTGAATATTATCCACCAAAAACAGCCAAATATATCCAAATAGGATTTTAGTGACCACATTTTGTGCCAATTGGAACACCTACATCATGACTGATTTTACGAATATCAACTTTGTAAGATCAGATTTTTGGAATGTGCGCCAATGAAGGTGTCCTTTTTCTATCCCCCCGTGTCTGAATTCCATTGATCTCTTTACCGCATCTACTGAGCATCGATGTCGTACTAATCTGTCATAGACATGAAAAAGAATGACATTGTTGTTGTGTGGAGCTCTGTGTATACATAGATTTGAGGAGGGAAACCGACTTGAAAATGAGGAATCTGTGCAGTGCTGCATTTTTAAACAAGACAAACATGACCAACATCTAGAGAACAATGTCTGGGTATGCTCTGCCTCATATTCAGAGTCTCTCTCGCTCTCTGATTGAGAAGCCAGCAGGCTATTGTTTTTAAATAATTGTTTTGTAGAATGTCAAAAAAGAGAGTCAGAGTTGATTATATATACAACTTTGGTATTGTCTAAAGTTGGTCTACACTCCACAGGAGAACCTCTCATAAAGCGCACACACGAGCATACACTACGTTTTAAGATACTAACAATCTAAATACAGACTATACTGTGTCTCCAAAGTTCTCTTTTTTCTCCAGGCGTGTAACTGCATGACAGCTGGCCTGTGGTTAACCCATGATATTCGGAGCATAACCTTACCCACAGGACCTCTGCCTCAATCACTGATAGGAAGCAGAAGGAACTGGAGAATGTACAATTAGATAAGAGAAATTGATGTGACACCACATTCTATTAGTAACAGAGTTCATGTTGACAGATTTTCAGGTGCGTTCTTATACCTCATTTGTAAAATAAAGTCAGTTAATTACCGTACATAATTTATATTTTTAAGACAGATGTTTTAAAGCAAATATGTATTTTATGATGTTTGTAAGAAATTGTGCTGCTGCACTGTGGCTTAATTTTTTATTTGTTTTCTTGCATTTTTGTCTGAGCATGGCTTTTCCACGTGCAGCCACAGCATTCTTTAAAGTGAAGTGAAATGGAGCATAATGGCATTTTATACTTCTGACAAAAAAGCCCCCAACATGTCAGAAGGGTTTCTGGTCTGTGTTTTGGGGAGAGAAAAATATCACAGCACATATACAGTGTATAGTAACAGATCTGTAGAGACGTGTGTGAAGCGTCCACCTGGGAGCCCAAATATCCCTTTTCTTCTTTTAATGATGAAAGACTTAATTCATGGAGACGACCCATCTCATCCAAAAGGTTGACTTAAGTTTGCCAGAAAGCACTTGGAGGCACCTGGATGATCATCATGACTCTTGGGAGAATGTTCTATGGACAGATTAGTCAAAAAAATTACTTTTTGGACGACATGGGTCCCATTATGCCTGGCGAAAACCAAACACTGCATTCCACAGTAAGAACCTTATACCAACGGTCAAGCATGGTGGTGGTAGTGTAATGGTTTGGGGATCCTCATGCAGCAAGATATTGATCCAAAACACACAATCATGTCTACGGTATCTAAGCCACTTAATAATTGTAACGGTTTTCTAGTGTCGAAGGAGAGGCGGAGCAAAACGCAGCGTGGTTATTATTCATGGTTCTTTAATAAAGGAACTATACATGAATAGACTAACAAAACCAAGAACCGTGAAAAACCAAAACGGCCCTATCTGGTGCAAACACAGAGACAGGAACAATCACCCAAAAACCCCAACACCAAACAGGCTACCTTAATATGGTTCCCAATCAGAGACAATGACTAACACCTGCCTCTGATTGAGAACCATATCAGGACAAACACAGAAACAGACAAACTAGACACACAACATAGAATGCCCACTCAGATCACACCCTGACCAAACAAAACATAGAAACATACAAAGCAAACTATGGTCAGGGTGTGACAATAATGTTTACTTATCTTCCATTAATCATTACTCATCTCATATGTATAAATCATATTCTACACTATTCTAAGGTATCTTAGTCACATAATGTTTACATACATACAGTTGAAGTCAGAAGTTTACATACACTTAGGTTGGAGTCATTAAAACTTGTTTTTCAACCACTCCACAAATTTCTTGTTAACAAACTATAGTGTTGGCAAGTCGGTTACGACATCTACTCTGTTCATGACACAAGTCATTTTTCCAGCAACGGTTTACAGACAGATTATTTCTCATATAACTCACTGTATCACAATTCCAGTGGTCAGAAGTTTACATACACTAAGTTGACTGTGCCTTTAAACAGCTTGGAAAATTCCAGAAAATGATGTCATGGCTTTAGAAGCTTCTGATAGGCTAATTGACATCATTTGAGTCAATTGGAGGTGTACCTTTGGATGTATTTCAAGGCCTACCTTCAAACTCAGTGCCTCTTTGCTTGACATCATTGGAAAATCACAAGAAATCATCCAAGACCTCAGAAAAACAATTGTAGACCTCCACAAGTCTGGTTCATCATTGGGAGCAATTTCCAAATGCCTGAAGGTACCACGTTCATCTGTACAAACAATAGTACGCAAGTATAAACGCCATGGGACCACACAGCCGTCATGCCGCTCAGGAAGGAGACACGTTCTGTCTCCTGGAGATGAATGTACTTTGGTGCGAAAAGTGCAAATCAATCCCAGAACAACAGCAAAGGACCTTGTGAAGATGCTGGAGGAAACAGGTACAAAATAATCTATATTAACAGTAAAACGAGTCCTATATCAACATAACCTGAAAGGCCACTCAGCAAGGAAGAAGCCACTGCTCCAAAACCGCCATGAAAAAGCCAGATTACGGTTTGCAACTGCACATGGGGACAAAGATCTTACTTTTTGGAGAAATGTCCTCTGGTCTGATGAAATAAAAATAGAACTGTCCATAATGACCATCGTTGTGTTTGGAGGAAAAAGGGGGAGGCTTGCAAGCTGAAGAATACCATTCCAACCGTTAAGCATGGGCGTGGCAGCATCATGTTGTGGTGGTGCTTTGCTGCAGGATGTACTGGTGCACTTCACAAAATAGATAGCAAGTTCAATTATGTGGATATATTGAAGCAACATCTCAAGACATCAGTCAGGAAGTTAAAGCTTGGTTGCAAATGGGTCTTCCAAATGGACAATGACCCCAAGCACACATCCAAAGTTGTGGCAAAATGGCTTAAGGACAACAAAGTCAAGGTATTGGAGTGGCCATCACAAAGCCCTCTCCTCAACCCTATAGAAAATGTGTGGGCAGAACTGAAAAAGCATGTGCGAGCAAGGAGTCCTACGAATCTGACTCAGTTACACCAACTCTGTCAGAAGGAATGGGCCAAAATTCACCCAACTTATTGTGGGAAGCTTGTGGAAGGCTACCTGAAACGTTTTACCCAAGTTAAACAATTTAAAGGCAATGCTACTAAATACTAATTGAGTGTATGTAAACTTCTGACCCACTGGGAATGTGATGAAAGAAACAAAAGCTGAAATAAATCATATTCTCTATTATTATTCAGACATTTCACATTCTTAAAATAAATGGTGATCCTAACTGACCTAAAACTGGGATTTTTTACTAGGATTAAATGTCAGGAATGATGAAAAACTGATTTTAAATGTATTTGGCTAAGGTGTATGTAAACTTTTGACTTCAACTGTATCTGGCATTAGTCATCTCTTGCATATACTGTTTTCTGTACTATTCTATGGTATCTAATTCTCTTAATAATGTTTACATATCTTGCATTACTCGTATCATATGTTTATACTGTATTCTATACTATTCTACTGTATCTTAGTTTGTTCCGCTCTGACATTGCTCGTCCATAATTCATTCATGCTTAGATTTGTGTATGGGGTATATGTTGTGTAATTTGTTAGATATATCTTCTTATGGCTTGGGGGCAGTATTTCCACGTCTGGATGAGAAGCGTTCCCGAAGTAAACTGCCTGTTACTCAAGCCCAGAAGCTAGGATTGGCATATAAGTAGATTTGGATAGAAAACACTCTAAAGTTTCCAAAACTGTTAAAATAATGTCTGTGAGTATAACAGAACTTATATGGCAGGCAAAAACCTGAGGAAAATCCATCCAGGAAGTGGGATTTTTTTGATGTGGGTATTTTCAATTGAATGACTATAGAAAATAAATCGGGTTAGGACCCAGATTGCAGTTCTTATGGCTTCCCCTAGTTGTCAACAGTCTTTAGACATTGTTTCAGGCTTTTTTTCTGAAAAATGAAGAAGATTGAGACCTTTCTGTCAGTGGACTGAGGAAGAATGCAGAGCTGGTTTGCGCGCATGACCGAGTGCGCGCCCTTCTTTGTTTTTCCTTTCTATTGAAGACGCTATTGCCCGGCTGACATCCGTCATCATGAAGTGCTTTGAAAGACTAGTCAAGGACCATATCACCTCCACCCTACCTGACACCCTAGACCCACTCCAATTTGCTTACCGCCCAAATAGGTCCACAGATGATGCAATCTCAACCACACTGCACACTGCCCTAACCCATCTGGACAAGAGGAATACCTATGTGAGAATGCTGTTCATCGACTACAGCTCGGCATTCAACACCATACTACCCTCCAAGCTCGTCATCAAGCTCGAGACCCTGGGTCTCGACCCCGCCCTGTGCAACTGGGTACTGGAATTCCTGACGGGCCGCCCCCAGGTGGTGAGGGTAGGCAACAACATCTCCTCCCCGCTGATCCTCAACACTGGGGCCCCACAAGGGTGCGTTCTGAGCCCTCTCCTGTACTCCCTGTTCACCCACGACTGCGTGGCCACGCACGCCTCCAACTCAATCATCAAGTTTGCGGACGACACAACAGTGGTAGGCTTGATTACCAAAACGACGAGACGGCCTACAGGGAGGAGGTGAGGGCCCTCGGAGTGTGGTGTCAGGAAAATAACCTCACACTCAACGTCAACAAAACTAAGGAGATGATTGTGGACTTCAGGAAACAGCAGAGGGAACACCCCCCTATCCACATCAATGGAACAGTAGTGGAGAGGGTAGCAAGTTTTAAGTTCCTCGGCATACACATCACAGACAAACTGAATTGGTCCACTCACACAGACAGCATCGTGAAGAAGGCGCAGCAGCGCCTCTTCAACCTCAGGAGGCTGAAGAAATTCGGCTTGTCACCAAAAGCACTCACAAACTTCTACAGATGCACAATCGAGAGCATCCTGGCGGGCTGTATCACCGCCTGGTACGGCAACTGCTCCGCCCTCAACCGTAAGGCTCTCCAGAGGGTAGTGAGGTCTGCACAACGCATCACCGGGGGCAAACTACCTGCCCTCCAGGACACCTACACCACCCGATGTTACAGGAAGGCCATAAAGATCATCAAGGACATCAACCACCCGAGCCACTGCCTGTTCACCCCGCTATCATCCAGAAGGCGAGGTCAGTACAGGTGCATCAAAGCTGGGACCGAGAGGCTGAAAAACAGCTTCTATCTCAAGGCCATCAGACTGTTAAACAGCCACCACTAACATTGAGTGGCTGCTGCCAACACACTGACACTGACACTGACTCAACTCCAGCCACTTTAATAATGGGAATTGATGGGAAATGATGTAAATATATCACTAGCCACTTTAAACAATGCTACCTTATATAATGTTTGCATACCCTACATTATTCATCTCATATGCATACGTATATACTGTACTCTATATCATCGACTGCATCCTTATGTAATACATGTATCACTAGCCACTTTAACTATGCCACTTTGTTTACATACTCATCTCATATGTATATACTGTACTCGATATCAGCTACTGTATCTTGCCTATGCTGCTCTGTACCATCACTCATTCATATATCCTTATGTACATATTCTTTATCCCCTTACACTGTGTATAAGACAGTAGTTTTGGAATTGTTAGTTAGATTACTTGTTGGTTATTACTGCATTGTCGGAACTAGAAGCACAAGCATTTCGCTACACTCGCATTAACATCTGCTAACCATGTGTTTGTGACAAATAAAATTTGATTTGATTTGATTTGAAATATTAACGATTATTTAGACATCGTTTGACATGTTTCGACGAACTTTACCGGTACTATTAGCATGTATTTGTCTGCATGTTTTGACCGCCTTTGAGCCAGTGGATTACTGAACAAAACGTGCCAACAAAACTGAGTTTTTGGGATATAAAGAGGGACTTTATCGAACAAAACAGACATTTATTGTGTAGCTGGGACTCTTTTGACTGCAACCATATGAAGATCTTCAAAGGTAAGTGATTAACTTTATCGTTATTTCAGATTGTTGTAATTCCTTTACTTGTTTGTTAAATGTTTTTATGCTTTGGTGGGGCGCTAGCGGAACGCCTGCTCCAGAAAGGATGTTACTTGTTAGATATTATTGCACCGTTGAAGCTAGAAGTACAAGCATTTCACTACACCCGCAATAACATCTGCTAATCACGTGCATGTGACCAAAAGCATTTGATTATTTGACATGAAAAATTGACTTGAAATATTGCTAAAAAATAAACACATTTGAAGTTTAGACCTAATCCCAAATGAGATGTTGTGGAAGGACTTGAAATGTGCAGTTCATGCTTGAAAACCCACAAATGCCCTTGAGTTAAAGCAGTGCTGCATGGAAGAGTGGACCAAAATTACTCCACAGCGACGTGAGAGACTGATCAATAACGACAGAAAGCATTTGGTTGGTTTTCATAACAGCTAAAAGTGACAACCAGTTACTTGGATAGTGCATGGGCTCTCATCGAAGAGAGAAGTTTGCTCGGCTCCTCTAGCTAATCCTTGCTTGACATTAGCATAGTGTAAGGAGGCAATTACTTCTTCACACAGAGGCATCGGGTGTTGCATAACTTTGTTTATGGAATAAATGAAATAAGTATGTTATTGTTGTGTTATTTATTCATTCAGGTTCCCTTTATCTAATATTAGGCTTTGGTTGAAGCTCTGATAACATTCAGTATCAAAAATATGCAAATGTAGAGAAGATTAGAAAGAGGATAAATACTTTTCCTAGCACTGTAAGTGTGAAACATTGCTCTGGGTACATGTTACATGAAATGCAATACACATGACATAGCTTAAAGAAACTACATGAAGGAACATATATATTTGCACCTTTGCACTTTATAGTGGAGTGCAATGGAGCGGAATGTCCGTTTTCTCTTTTCAAAACTGGTTGAATGGTTAAATTTACATTGTAGGTACCTGAAACTTACCACAATTGACCACACATGAACCAGAACCCCTTACCTCCAACCAAATGAATTAGAATTTTCAATAATTTAGTGCAGACTTTGAAGTCAAAAATCTTAATTTCAGTTTAGATTTGTTTTCTTTCTTGATTCTGTGCAGCTGTAAATCAAACAAATAACTTTTTCCTTCAAATTTCTACTTATATTAGAAATAGTGAATCATGCAAGGGTGCCAATATATTTGACCACATCTTTATATAAGTAGTCAGTTACTAATAGCAAATACTGTTACTTAGGGTTACAAAATTCCGGTAACTTTCCCAAAATGTTCTGGTTTTCTCTTTCTGGAATCAGGATGGAATAATCAGGAAATATGGGAATTGTCCAACTGTGATTTCTGGAAAACCTGGTAATTTTGGGGAAGTTACCGGAAATGTGCAACCTTACTGAAGTCCAGCTCAATGGATCTGAACAGAACATACTCCAATAAAGTGCCAGAACAATGTTGTCCACACAGCACAGCCACAGACCCGTTACTGTGCATAATGCCACACCTTTCAACATGTGGGGGGCCTTGGAGGCATTCAGCAGCCTAGTCCAGTCTGGACACAGAGTCACAGGCCCCTATATGGATGCTCCCCTTTCATCTCCTGTCACATGTCACCTCTGCACACACCCTCACCCCTCCATGCCCACTCTCTGTACCCCTACTACTTCTCTGACGTCTGAACTTCCTCTCCTCATCAACTCTCGCCTCCCCAACCACCATGGCATGACCGGCCAGTGGGTTACACTCCTGACCCACCATTTAGGAAACACTGGATTAAACAAAGGACTGAATTCTGATTGAAAAATAAATAGAAGCAGCACCTGCAGAGCTGCAGTATAGAAAGTCTCCTTTGTCTGTCTGAAGGGCGGAGTGGAGTGGGTAAGGCAAGACAAATGGGGCCAGTGTGTGTGTGTGTGTGCTTCTGCGTATGTGTTTGTGGGTGTGGGTGTGCGTGTCTGTGTGTGTGTAATGAAACTGATTATTTCTATCTGTCAGACAGGACATCCTTCCAACAGTTCGGGCCATATGGGGCTGAGGGCTGTGATGCGATGAACACATGCTGTGTTTCAGATGAATAAATCTTAGCTAAATAAATACGTTGTGCTTTCATGAGTTCACTCAGCAGATTCCTTCATCCTGGCCTCATTTCAAATGAAATGATTGGAGGTTTAGATTTAGATTTGAGAACTGGGAATGTAGCCACGTGTTTATGTTTAAGGTGTAGAAGTGGTGCAGTCTGTTAGTTGTTCCAAGGTGTAGCCCTGGCATCTCCCATATTGGGTAGAAGATGAAAGTAGCCTAACGTACTAAAAGTAGTCAAATAGGAGTTTGTTGGTCTTAGCTTGCCTGGTGTGGTCTGATCCTCTAGGTCTAGAGTGGAAAAGCTCTCAGACAGATGACAAATGAACCCTATTTGAACAAGAAGGTAGGGTCACTGAGCGTAGGGTATACCACTGTGGATTCAGGTATATCCTCTGTCCAGAATGGATAAGACCCAGTTCATTGGCATTTTGGTCATAGAGAGCGAGAACCAGCCCACATCTACAGACTGATACAAGCATGAACGTACGCACACACACACACACACACACACACACACACACACACACACATGCGCGTTCACCCAAGGGGCAGGAAATGGCTCTGGAAATGCTTTTAGGATTTGCGGAACCAGCGAGTGTTGATTTTAAATGAGCTTGAGTCATTTTCAGGGGTCTGCTGGAAGTGTGTGTGTGTGTGTGTGTGTGTGTGTGTGTGTGTGTGTGTGTGTGTGTGTGTGTGTGTGTGTGTGTGTGTGTGTGTGTGTGTGTGTCTCTACATACCGTTTGTACACTGAACAAACATATAAATACAATGTTTGCAATGTACACTGTACACTGCACAGATCTGCTAGCTACATTGCCACCAAATATTCAATGACATTCTAATCTGCCTGCTTGCTAGGATGTAACTGTCTGGAGCTTTTGTTGCAAAACCTATACATGGAGTCTCTGGTACACTGCCATGTCCTATGAGAAATTGGTATGTGATTGAGCCAATAACTTGATGGTAATTTAGCAATAACTAATAATAACTTAGTTCTCATTGCAGGGAAAGAGGGATTTCCTGTACTCCAGTTGATTATGGAAGGGATGCCTGTCATATTGTTCATGAATCATAGATATTGTCGACAAAACCGCAGTCTTACCACTTAAAACAATACTATAGTATACCTTGGTATAAATACTATATTACATACTGGGTGGTTCGAGCCCTGAATGCTAATTGGCTGACTGACAGCCGTGGTATATATCAGACTGTATACCACGGGTATGACAAAACATTTATTTTTACTGTTCTAATTATGTTGGTAACCAGTTTATAATAGCAGTATATTATGATATAAATACTATAGTATCACTGTAGTGTTTTGCAGACTTTACTGTTGTATTCACTGCAGTACTTTTGCGGACGTTCATTGAATACTGTAGTATTAACTCTAGTATACTGTAGTATACTGTAGTATTTACAGCTAACTATAGTATAAATAGTGTAGTTTAAGAAAAACTGTATTTTTGCTGACATTACTCTGACATTGAAGTTAGGGGCTTTCTCCTTGAGGAAACCTACTGGAGAAACACTAAAAGAGAACATTTCCCATAACCTGTAGGTAGGTAGGACTGGGGTCTGAACGGGGAGTTCAGAGCTTCTGCTCTTTTCTATAACGTGTAGGGAACACAATATATGGTCTATACTTGGCATGTAGGTTTCTCACTTATGTGTAGCACAAATTGAGACATGGGGAATGGGAATGGGCAGGTTAAATGCAAGTTAAATACTGTCGTATTTACTATAGTTAAAAAAGTGTGGTGTTTTTGCGGACTGTCGTGGTTTTTGCAGACGTTATTGTACTATTTACTACATTTTTTTTGTGTGTATATTTCTGTAGTATTTACTTCAGAATTTTACAGTATACTACAAAATTCTGCACTAAGTACTACACATGATTGAGGGATATTACAGTGTGTGATATAGTATTCTACAGTATACTACAGTTTACTGCAGAATTTTATAGTAAGTACTGTAGTATTCTATAGTAAACTAGTGTTTCTTCATGTGGGTATAGAGACTAAAACAAAGACATATTAAAAGTTGATTTGATATACAGTAAGTTGTTGTGACTGGTATGCTACACACACAGGCCTGAATAAAATGCATCCCGTTCTATCTCTCTCCTCTCTCAACAACTGTGTCTTGTGTGTATGTGCGTGTGATGTAGAAAAGGCTCCATTCTCTCATGGTGATGGGCCAGAGTAAAAGGTTCTGTCGTTTGGTGGGAAGCTGATATATTTGATAAATAACACTAATCTCTTCACGGCAGGGCTAAATATGCCAGTGTTTACTTGCTTATTGCACATAAATGACCAACACGCTAGCTTGCTTTCATGCACAAGCAAAGGCAAAAATTCCCTTTATTGATCTCCCTCTCTGGGCCCAGGGGGTGCACACATGTACTCACCCCAGAAAAAGCCTGGAGGTATTCAGACCACACACAGAGCAGAGCAGAGTTGTCTTTCTCTCTCTCTATACCTCTCTTTTTCTCTCTCTCCATCCCCCCCACCACCAAATGCTCTCTGTGCATGGTTTACTCCTCTCCTCTCAACCAAGTCCAGCTCTCTGGTCGTGAACAGGGCTGGGGAGAGACGAGGGGAGAGATGAGGCATTGCTCTGTGTTCTCTATCTTTGCCAAACAGTGTGTTCTCTCTCTCTCTCTCTCTCTCTGTTTGGTTGAACATGCTGAAATGAACTCTTCAGGGCCCGTCACTAACTACAATAGTTCTACCCATGTGACCACCCACACAGGATGAAGGATGATGTTCTTTTTTATCCACGCCTCCAGTGTTCTCATGCCCTGAGAAGAGCACAAAATCATCCCGCTGCCATTGCATTTTTATGCCAAAGAACAGCACATAGAGAGAAGGAGATGTGTTTGCATTTGTGGGCTAGGCATTGACTGTAGGCCTACATACGTATATAGTTTGGTGACTGAGGGAGGGAGGAAGGCAATGGCTTGTTGAGGTGATTCCCTCTAGTGGCTATATGGGATAAGTAAAGAAAATGAAGCGCGCTGTATAAGGATTTCAGTTATTGGAGTGCGCAGGAAACCATACAACTTACATATTCTAAAGTAAAGAATTGTTGATTATCACAGTGGATGTTTTGTTATCACCCTATAGTCAAATTGATATGAGGGATTGTAAGATACTATTGAACTTGTATTGCTTGAATTGACATGACAGAATGTATTGGATAAGAGGAGTGTCGTGTTGGATAAGGAGTGTCGTGTTGGATAAGAGTGTCGTGTTGGATAAGAGTGTCGTGTTGGATAAGGAGTGTCGTGTTGGATAAGAGTGTCGTGTTGGATAAGGAGTGTCGTGTTGGATAAGGAGTGTCATGTTGGATAAGAGTGTCGTGTTGGATAAGAGTGTCATGTTGGATAAGGAGTGTCGTGTTGGATAAGGAGTGTCGTGTTGGATAAGGAGTGTCGTGTTGGATAAGGGGTGTCGTGTTGGATAAGGCGTGTCGTGTTGGATAAGGAGTGTCGTGTTGGATAAGAGTGTTGGATAGGAGTGTCGTGTTGGATAAGGAGTGTCGTGTTGGATAAGAGTGTTGGATAGGAGTGTCGTGTTGGATAAGGAGTGTCGTGTTGGATAAGGAGTGTCGTGTTGGATAAGGAGTGTCGTGTTGGATAAGAGTGTCATGTTGGATAAGGAGTGTCGTGTTGGATAAGGAGTGTCATGTTGGATAAGAGTGTCGTGTTGGATAAGGAGTGTCATGTTGGATAGGAGTGTCGTTTTGGATAAGGAGTGTCGTGTTGGGGGGTTTCTGCATGTCAGAAGGGGATTTGCTGTCTAGACCACGCATCGAAAGACAGACAGACAGAGAGAGAGCGAGAGAGGGAGAAATAGAAAGAGAGATATAGTGAGAGAAAGACAGGGGAGGAAGAGAATGACATCAGGGGCGAAATCAGGTACATCTGCTCATATTAGTGAAGTTCCCTGGTATGGGAGTAGAGAGAGAGAGAGTGAAAGAGAAAGAGCTGGGCACACACTGGTTGAATCAACGTTGTTTTCATGTTGTTTCAATTAAATTATGATGAACCAATGTGGAGTAGACGTTGAATTGATGTCTGTCCCCAGTGGGAGAGAGAAAAGAAGGAAGCATGCTACGTAAGAGGAGTCTTGAGGGTCAATGGTGACTTGAGGACATGGAGTGTGTGGCTTTGAAGTGGTGAGTTCAGATAGGAAGCCATCCCACCAGCACAACATTTAATTGATAGGTCCCATCCATTTGGAAGTCCAAGTCACCCAAGTCACACAGATATAGGATCTTAATATGATCACCCTGTTGCAGGAGAACTTTCCTGCAATTCAAATCAAACCAAATAAAATGTATTTGTCACATACACATGGTTAGCAGATGTTAATGCAAGTGTAGCGAAATGCTTGTGCTTCTAGTTCCGACCATGCAGTAATATCTAACAAGTAATATAACCTAACAATTTCACAACAACTACCTTATACACACAAGTGTAAAGGAATGAATACAAATATGTACATATAAATATATAAATGAGTGATCGTTGAACGGCATAGGCAAGATGCAGTAGATGGTATAGAGTACAGTATATACATATGAGATGAGTAATGTAGGATATGAATACATTATGTGAAGTGGCATTGTTTAAAGTGGCTAGTGATACATTACATCAAGATGGCAAGATGCAGTAGATGGTATAGCGTACAGTATATACATATGAGATGAGTAATGTAGGGTATGTAAACATTATATAAAGTGGCTAGTGATAAGTTGATTACATACATTTTTCCATTATTAAAGTGGCTAGAGTTGAGTCAGTATGTTGGCAGCAGCCACTCAATGTTAGTGGTGGCTGTTTAACAGTCTGATGGCCTTGAGATAGAAGCTGTTTTTCAGTCTCTTGTTCCCCGCTTTGATGCACCTGTACTGACCTCGCCTTCTGGATGATAGCGGGGTGAACAGGCAGAGGCTTGGGTGGTTGCTGTCCTTGATGATCTTTTTGGCCTTCCTGTGACATCGGGTGGTGTAGGTGTCATGGAGGGCAGGTAGTTTGCACCCGGTGATGCGTTGTGCAGACCTCACTACCCTCTGGAGAGCCTTCCGGTTATGGGCGGAGCAGCTGCTGTAGCAGGCGGTGGTACCGCAGACAGGATGCTCTCGATTGTGCATCTGTAAAAGTTTGTGAGTGCTTTTGGTGACAAGCCGAATTTCTTCAGCCTCCTGAGCTTGAAGAGGCGCTGCTGTGCTGTCTGTTTGTCCGTGATGTGTACGCTGAGGAACTTAAAATGCTCCTCGGCGATGTGTACGCTCAGGAAATGTAAAACGTGTAGTATATTTGAGGTTTGAAAAGGCTTCTGAAGTTTGTGATTTCCATTTTGAAATGTCAGACTTGATTGTTCCTAAAGGAAAATGTATCAACTCCTACAAAAATAAATAATAATCCACATAATAATTAATGAATCCTACATAACTGCCTATTCATTATAATCCACATAATAATTAAAAACTGTTACTGTTGCTGCAAGATTATTTCCCTGCTGTAGCAAACTGGCTCAAATGAACATGCTACATCTGTATGTTAGGAAATAAGAGTGTTTTTTTTGGCTTAATTACAAAGAATTACTAAGATTTCTGCTTACAGTACTGAAACTGGGAGAGGTGTTTAAATGTACGCTACATGCAGGATTGTTAAAGTGTGCATTTAATAAATGTCAATATCTAGTTTCCTTTTCATGTATAAGTGGTAATTGTATTACCTGACTGAGCTGTATGAATATGATGTAATGAGATGCTAGGGAAATCAGCAGATGGAGGATTTGAGTCATGCTTAACGTTGACAAGAAACAAATACCAACTTCTACCAGCCTAAATGTTAATTCCTACAGGTCTATAGACTACAAGTCAGTCACACACATGTAATAGTTTTGATTCAAAGTGCTCAATTATGCTTCTGCTTATGTAACTAACACTAGCAAACAAATCTCTGCATCCAGAACTCCTCTTTCTTCGGATAGACGCAGGCTTTCATAAAGTGGCTCCAGTATATCTGTCAACACAGGGTCCCAACACTACAGTCCATATTTGTACACTGTTTATTTGCTCTGAGCTCAGAGATCCACCAAGAAATAGTCCCTCTACCTCTCTATTTATTTCCTTAGCTCTCTCTCTCGCGCTCTTCTCGTCTCATTCTTGCTATCTGTCCTCTTAATTTTCTCTCTCTTTCTCTCCAATACCAAGTCTCAGGCAAAATCTATTCTTTATTACATAACCTAAAGAGATTAAACAGGATCTTAAGCACTAACAAATTTGTAACATAACATTCGAATTGCAGAGGGAATATATATGTATGTATATACAGTGGGGAGAACAAGTATTTGATACACTGCCGATTTTGCAGGTTTTCCTACTTACAAAGCATGTAGAGGTCTGTAATTTTTTATCATAGGTACACGTCAACTGTGAGAGTCTAAAACAAAAATCCAGAAAATCACATTGTATGATTTTTAAGTAATTAATTTGCATTTTATTGCATGACATAAGTATTTGATCACCTACCAGTAAGAATTCCGGCTCTCACAGACCTGTTAGTTTTTCTTTAAGAAGCCCTCCTGTTCTCCACTCATTACCTGTATTAACTGCACCAGTTTGAACTCGTTACCTGTATAAAAGACACCTGTCCACACACTCAATCAAACAGCCTCCAACCTCTCCACAATGGCCAAGACCAGAAAGCTGTGTAAGGACATCAGGGATAAAATTGTAGACGTGCACAAGGCTGGGATGGGCTAAAGGACAATAGGCAAGCAGCTTGGTGAGAAGGCAACAACTGTTTGCGCAATTATTAGAAAATGGAAGATGTTCAAGATGACGGTCAATCACCCTCGGTCTGGGGCTCCATGCAAGATCTCACCTCGTGGGGCATCAATGACCATGAGGAAGGTGAGGGATCAGCCCAGAACTACACAGCAGGACCTGGTCAATGACCTGAAGAGATCCAGGCCTGTCTGAAGTTTGCCAATGACCATATGGATGATCCAGAGGAGGAATGGGTGAAGGTCATGTGGTCTGATGAGACAAAAATAGACCTTTTTGGTCTAAACTCCACTCGCCGTGTTTGGAGGAAGAAGAAGGATGAGTACAACCCCAAGAACACCATCCCAACCGTGAAGCATGGAGGTGGAAACATCATTCTTTGGGGATGCTTTTCTGCAAATGGGACAGGACGACTGTACCGTATTGAGGGGAGGATGGATGAGGCCATGTATCTTGAGGTCTTGGCCAACAACCTCCTTCACTCAGTAAGAGCATTGAAATGGGTCGTGGCTGGGTCTTCCAGCATGATAACGACCCGAAACACACAGCCAGGGCAACTAAGGATTGGCTCCGTAAGAAGCATCTCAAGGTCCTGGAGAGGCCTAGCCAGTCTCCAGACTGAAAATCTTTGGAGGGAGCTGAAAGTCCGTATTGCCCAGCGACAGCCCCGAAACCTGAAGGATCTGGAGAAGGTCTATATGGAGGTACGTATGATCTCTGTAATTGCAAACAAAGGTTTCTGTACCAAATATTAAGTTCTGCTTTTCTGATGTATCAAATACTTATGTCATGCAATAAAATGCAAATTAATTACTTAAAAATCATGCAATGAAATTTTCAGGATTTTTGTTTTAGATTCCGTCTCTCACAGTTGAAGTGTACCTATGATAAAAATGACAGACCACTACATGCTTTGTAAGTAGGAAAACCTGCAAAATCGGCAGTGTATCAAATACTTGTTCTCCCCACTGTATGTGTATATATATATATATACAGTGCCTTGCGAAAGTATTCGGCCCCCTTGAACTTTGCGACCTTTTGTCACATTTCAGTCTTCAAACAGAAAGATATAAAACTGTATTTTTTTGGGAAGAATCAACAACAAGTGGGACACAATCATGAAGTGGATGACATTTATTGGATATTTCTAACTTTTTTAATAAATCAAAAACTGAAAAATTGGGAGTGCAAAATTATTCAGCCCCCTTAAGTTAATACTTTGTAGCGCCACCTTTTGCTGCGATTACAGCTGTAAGTCACTTGGGGTATGTCTCTATCAGTTTTGCACATCGAGAGACTGACATTTTTTCCCATTCCTCCTTGCAAAACAGCTCGAGCTCAGTGAGGTTGGATGGAGAGCATTTGTGAACAGCAGTTTTCAGTTCTTTCCACAGATTCTCGATTGGATTCAGGTCTGGACTTTGACTTGGCCATTCTAACACCTGGATATGTTTATTTTTGAACCATTCCATTGTAGATTTGGCTTTATGTTTTGGATCATTGTCTTGTTGGAAGACAAATATCCGTCCCAGTCTCAGGTCTTTTTCAGACTCCATCAGGTTTTCTTCCACAATGGTCCTGCATTTGGCTCCATCCATCTTCCCCTCATTTTTAACCATCTTACCTGTCCCTGCTGAAGAAAAGCAGGCCCAAACCATGATGCTGCCACCACCATGTTTGACAGTGGGGATGGTGTGTTCAGGGTGATGAGCTGTGTTGCTTTTACGCAAAACATAACGTTTTGCATTGTTGCCAAAAAGTTCAATTTTGGTTTCATCTGACCAGAGCACCTTCTTCCGCATGTTTGGTGTGTCTCCCAGGTGGCTTGTGGCAAACTTTAAACAACACTTTTTATGGATATCTTTAAGAAATGGCTTTCTTCTTGCCACTCTTCCATAAAGGCCAGATTTGTGCAATATACGACTGATTGTTGTCCTATGGACAGAGTCTCCCACCTCAGCTGTAGATCTCTGCAGTTCATCCAGAGTGGTCATGGGCCTCTTGGCTGCATCTCTGATCAGTCTTCTCCTTGTATGAGCTGAAAGTTTAGAGGGACGGCCAGGTCTTGGTAGATTTGCAGTGGTCTGATACTCCTTCCATTTCAATATTATTGCTTGCACAGTGCTCCTTGGGATGTTTAAAGCTTGGGAAATCTTTTTGTATCCAAATCCGGCTTTAAACTTCTTCACAACGGTATCTCGGACCTGCCTGGTGTGTTCCTTGTTCTTCATGATGCTCTCTGCGATTTTAACGGACCTCTGAGACTATCACAGTGCAGGTGCATTTATACGGAGACTTGATTACACACAGGTGGATTGTATTTATCATCATTAGTCATTTAGTTCAACATTGGATCATTCAGAGATCCTCACTGAACTTCTGGAGAGAGTTTGCTGCACTGAAAATAAAGGGGCTGAATAATTTTGCACGCCCAATTTTTCAGTTTTTGATTTGTTAAAAAAGTTTGAAATATCCAATAAATGTCGTTCCACTTCATGATTGTGTCCCACTTGTTGTTGATTCTTCACAAGAAAATACAGTTTTATATCTTTATGTTTGAAGCCTGAAATGTGGCAAAAGGTCGCAAAGTTCAAGGGGGCTGAATACTTTCGCAAGGCACTGTATATATATATATATATATATATATATTTTGCGGGATTTAACATATCATACAAAATGGATGACGTTTCAGGGGCCCGTTTCGGCTCGTGAGTGCTACTTAAAAAATGACTGGCTGAAATTATACAAAACATTTATACCACATTCCCATACAAAACAACCTTCCATGTAAAATGATGGTCGTATTGGATGCACCATTTTGAATGTTCCATGAATGGAATTTGGTCTATTGCTCTATATTCTCATTCAATATCAAATCAAATGTATTTATATAGCCCTTCGTACATCAGCTGATATCTCAAAGTGCTGTACAGAAACCCAGCCTAAAACCCCAAACAGCAAGCAATGCAGGTGTAGAAGCACGGTGGCTAGGAAAAACTCCCTAGAAAGGCCAAAACCTAGGAAGAAACCTAGAGAGGAACCAGGCTATGTGGGGTGGCCAGTCCTCTTCTGGCTGTGCTGGGTGGCGATTATAACAACATGGCCAAGATGTTCAAATGTTCATAAATGACCAGCATGGTCCAATAATAATAAGGCAGAACAGTTGAAACTGGAGCAGCACGGCCAGGTGGACTGGGGACAGCAAGGAGTCATCATGTCAGGTAGTCCTGAGGCATGGTCCTAGGGCTCAGGTCCTCCGAGAGAGAGAGAAAGAAAGAGAGAATTAGAGAGAGCACGCTTAAATTCACACAGGACACCGAATAGGACAGGAGAAGTACTCCAGATATAACAAACTGACCCTAGCCCCCCGACACATAAATCATTTTACGGCTGCTGTCCCTGTACAGGGACCAAATCAGCGGAAATTTCAGAGCGCCAACTAATAGTACTCGATACAACTCAAACTTTCATTAAAACACACATGCAGGGTACTCAATTAAAGCTACACTCGTTGTGAATCTAGCCAACATGTCAGATTTGTAAAATGCTTTTCGGCGAAAGCATGAGAAGCTATTATCTGATAGCATGCAACCCCCGAAATACCCAAAGGGGACGTAAACAGAAATAATTAGCGTAGCCGGCGCTACACAAAATGCAGAAATAAAATATAAAACATTCATTACCTTTGACGAGCTTCTTTGTTGGCACTCCTATATGTCCCATAAACATCACAATTGGGTCTTTTTTTTCGATTAAATCCGTCCATGTATACCCAAAATGTCCATTTATGAAGCCCGTCTGATCCAGGAAAAAGCACCTTTCCAAAACGCAACAGCGTTTTTTAAAATTAAAAAAGTTGCCTATAAACTTTGACAAAACACTTCAAACTACCTTTGTAAACCAACTTTAGGTATTAATAAACGTTAATAATCGATCAAATTGATCACGGGGTGATCTGTATTCGATAGCAGCAAGTCTTGAAATCATCGTCCATATTCTCCCTTTCATAACTTCCTTCGTTGGACCCCAAGACAGGAAGTGCCTATTCCTCATCCCACCAAGGATAAACTACAACTGAATTGCCAGTACTGGCGACATCGTGTGGAAGCTGTAGGCATTATAAACGGGGCTCTATCTATTTTCCCTTGCCATAGACAATACAGAGACTGGCGGATGGATATTTTTTTTGTGTTTTTGGTGAACAGTTTTCCTTGGGATTTTGCCTCCTAAACACGTTCTGTTATAGCCACAGACATTATTTAACCAGTTTTAGAGACTTCAGAGTGTTTTCTATCCACACATACTAATCATATGCATTTACTATATTCCTTGCATGAGTAGCAGGATGTTGAAATTTTGCGCGATTTTTAACAAAAAGCTGCAAAAATTTGCAGCCTCCCTAACAGGGTGTTACTACTGCTGTAGCATAAATACTGGAGGCTGAGACAGGAGGAGTCAGGAGACACTGTAGCCCCATCTGAGGACACCCCCGGACAGGGCCAAACAGGAAGGATATAACCCCACCCACTTTGCCAAAGCACAGTCCCCACACCACTAGAGGGATATCTTCAACCACCAACTTACCATCCTGAGACAAGGCTGAGTATAGCCCACAAAGATTTACGCCACGGCACAACCCAAGGGGGCGCCAACCCAGACAGGATGATCACATCAGTGACTCAACCCACTCAGGTGACGCACCCCTCCCAGGGACGGTATGAGAGAGCCCCAGTAAGCCAGTGACTCAGCCCCTGTAATAGGGTTAGAGGCAGAGAATCCCAGTGGAAAGAGGGGAACCGGCCAGGCAGAGACAGCAAGGGCGGTTCGTTGCTCCAGAGCCTTTCCGTTCACCTTCCCACTCCTGGGCCAGACTACACTCAATCATATGACCCACTGAAGAGATGAGTCTTCAGTAAAGACTTAAAGGTTGAGACCGAGTTTGCGTCTCTGACATGGGTAGGCAGACCGTTCCATAAAAATGGAGCTCTATAGGAGAAAGCCCTGCCTCCAGCTGTTTGTTTAGAAATTCTAGGGACAATCAGGAGGCCTGCGTCTTGTGACCGTAGCGTACGTGTAGGTATGTACGGCAGGACCAAATCAGAGAGATAGGTAGGAGCAAGCCCATGTAATGCTTTGTAGGTTAGCAGTAAAACCTTGAAATCAGCCCTTGCTTTGACAGGAAGCCAGTGTAGGGAGGCTAGCACTGGAGTAATATGATCACATTTTTTGGTTCTAGTCAGGATTCTAGCAGCCGTATTTAGCACTAACTGAAGTTTATTTAGTGCCTTATCCGGGTAGCCGGAAAGTAGAGCATTGTAGTAGTCTAACCTAGAAGTGACAAAAGCATGGATTAATTTTTCTGCATCATTTTTGGACAGAAAGTTTCAGATTTTTGCCATTTTTGCAATTCAATTCATTCTTATTCTATGGTTAGGAGTGATGCAGGGAGAACCAGGGTCTGCTGGTAGGCAAACCAAAACTTCCAACATCCCATCAGTATTCACAAACAGCATTTAAACATGCACTGTATCGCTACATTTCCCTTAGGAGAGATCATCCCCCAAACACAGGCCCACTTCTGTGATTCACGGTAAAAGTTTCCAGCAGTGGGGGTACAGTAAGCTATACCCATGAAGGATGAAGCAATGTGTGCTAAATGGTCCATACGGCTTGGCTTGGACCAGTTAGCCCCTCTGGACCCCAGATGGAGAATATGTGTATGCTGCACGCATGGACGCATGGCCTCGCCCATAGTATGACTACTCCCCATCGGAGAACATCTCATAGAATACCCACATGTAAGCAAACACATTCACTCACATAAACTTACATACATGGCATGTACACACTCACACATTAATGCACCCACACCCTCAGACAAATGTAATTTACTTGGTTACGTAAGAAAGGTAAACGGGCAATATTCTTCTTCTATGTTTCCTCTATGATAACAAATGATAAAATCCCAGGCAGTCACCTTGTTGTTTTCCCTTTTCCCCTCAGTGTGCAGCAGAAGGGCAGAGGGACATAATTGCCTGAGAAACGGGCATCCAGCTCTGCTGAGCAGGTACTTTTGTGTGGTCTCATTGTTGGGACGTGCAGTCATGCAGCTCTTTGTTCCCTTGTTAAAACTCATGCTGGGCTTTGGGAGGGAATGGGGGCATCGGGGGGTCCGGACCAGCAGCCAGATACAGTTGAAGTCGGAAGTTTACATACACTTAGGTTGGAGTCATTAAAACTTGTTTTTCAACCACTCCACAAATTTCTTGTAAACAAACTATAGTGTTGGCAAGTCGGTTAGGACATCTACTTTGTGCATGACACATGTAATTTTTTCAATAATTGTTTACAGACAGATTATTTAACTGATAATTGACAGTATCACAATTCTAGTGGGTCAGAAGTTTACATACAGTAAGTTGACTGTGCCTTTAAACAGCTTGGAAAGTTCCAGTAAAGGATGTCATGACTTTAGAAGCTTCTGATAGGCTAATTGACATAATTTGAGTCAATTGGCGGTCTACCTGTGGATGTATCTCAAGGCCGGCCTTCAAACTCAGTGCCTCTTTGCTTGACATCATGAAAAAGTCCAAATAAATCAGCCAAGACCTCAGATTTTTTTATAGACGTCCACAAGTCTGGTTCATCCAAATGCCTGGAGGTACCACGTTCATCTGTACAAACAATAGTACGCAAGTATAAACACCATGGGACACCATGGGAAGCTCAGGAACAAGACACATACAAGTAAACAAGTACAAAAGTATCTATATCCACAACAAGTACAAAAGTACACACATATCTATATCCAAGTACAAAAGTACAAAGCAAGTATAAAAGTATCTATATCCACAACAAGTCCTATATCGACATAACCTGAAAGGCCTCTCAGCAAGGAAGAAGCCACTGCTCCAAATCCGCCATAAAAAAAGCCAGACTACGGTTTGCATACTTAGGTAGGCTGTTTTCCTATTTTGAGTTGTTGGTGATTGTTTTCTGTTGTGTGTCTGTACCAGACAGAACTGTTACGGTTTCGTTCGTTCACGTTGTTATTTTTGTTATTTCTGTGTTCATTAAATAAATATGGACACATACCACGCTGCACCTTGTTCCTATCCTTCCTACTCCTCCTCAGACGACGATTCGTTACAGTGGGAAGCTTGTGGAAGGCTACCCGAAACGTTTGACCCAAGTTAAACCATTTAAATGCAATGCTACCAAATACTAATTGAGTGTATGTTAACTTCTGACCCACTGGGAATGTGATGAAAGAAATAAAAGCTGAAATAAATCATACTCTCTACTATTATTCTGACCTTTCACATTCTTAAAATAAATGGTGTTCCTAACTGACCTAAGACAGGGAATTTTTACTAGGATTAAATGTCAAGAATTGTGAAAAACTAAGTTTAAATGTATACATGTATAAATGTATAAGTATAAGTTCCAAGCACTGTGCCTATACATGCCTGATGGGTTGGGATGATGGGGATGTGGGGGCACTGCCCAGGAGAAGAGAAAGAGGGAGATTTTTTAGCTTTTGTTTGCTGCAGTCTTATGCTTTTGTTGTTGGCCAGTGAATCAGCTGTTTCATGAGGCCCATGAAGGCTTTGATAGAGAGAGAGACACACACACACACACACACACACACACACACACACACACACACACACACACACACACACACACACACACACACACACACACACACACACACACACACACACACACACACACACACACACACACACACACACACACACACACACACACACTGTCTGTTCCACTTTCTGGTTGACCTGCTTATTGCGGCTCGGGTGGAGACACAAAAGACTCCTCTATGCTGAAGCATTGTAATGAGTGGAGGGTTGGTAGTAGATAAGTTGGCAGTGTAATGAGTGGAGGGTTGGTAGTAGATACGTTGGCAGTATAATGAGTGGAGGGTTGGTAGTAGATACGTTGGCAGTGTAATGAGTGGAGGGTTGGTAGTAGATACGTTGGCAGTGTAATGAGTGGAGGGTTGGTAGTAGATACGTTGGCAGTGTAATGAGTGGAGGGTTGGTAGTAGATACGTTGGCAGTGTAATGAGTGGAGGGTTGGTAGTAGATACGTTGGCAGTGTAATGAGTGGAGGGTTGGTAGGACGTTGGCAGTGTAATGAGTGGAGGGGTAGTAGATACGTTGGCAGTGTAATGAGTGGAGGGTTGGTAGTAGATACGTTGGCAGTGTGGAGGGTTGGTAGTGATACGTTGGCAGTGTAATGAGTGGAGGGTTGGTGGTAGTAGATACGTTGGCAGTGTAATGAGTGGAGGGTTGGTAGTAGATACGTTGGCAGTGTAATGAGTGGAGGGTTGGTAGTAGATACGTTGGCAGTGTAATGAGTGGAGGGTTGGTAGTAGATACGTTGGCAGTGTAATGAGTGGAGGGTTGGTAGTAGATACATTGGCAGTGTAATGAGTGGAGGGTTGGTAGTAGATACGTTGGCAGTGTAATGAGTGGAGGGTTGGTAGTAGATACGTTGGCAGTGTAATGAGTGGAGGGTTGGTAGTAGATACGTTGGCAGTGTAATGAGTGGAGGGTTGGTAGTAGATACGTTGGCAGTGTAATGAGTGGAGGGTTGGTAGTAGATACGTTGGCAGTGTAATGAGTGGAGGGTTGGTAGTAGATACATTGGCAGTGTAATGAGGATTGGTAGAACATTTAGAGAATGCTTACTGGAAGATGTTCTGAATGTTCCTTTCAAGTGTGCGTGGTTGGTTTTCTAAATTAGTGCCTCCGTGAGAGAGAGAAAGTGAGAGAGAGAGAGAGAGAGAGAAAGAGAGAGAGGGCGAGAGAGAGTGAGTGAGAAAGAGAGGGCGAGAGAGAAACTGGTTTGGATTCAAGCAGCTTGGAATCAATTCAAGTTTTGTCCAACTTAATTAAGAATCACGGCAGCAACGTATTTGTCTCCAGCTTCACTGAATAGAAGCTATTTACAGTAGCAATCATTGGATTTGTTTATAATGAATATAAATATATTCAAGACAAGACTATAGTTACCATTGAGTGACTATCAATCTCCTAATTCATGTGAATAGGGTGTAGTTGAAACGAACCCTGGATTATTTAGGATATTAAGAAAAGGAATGACTGTGGGTTGTTGGTATGAATTCGACCCAATCTCAACCCCTCAAGACCTGTTGCAGCTTGTGGTTTTCTCTGGGTCTGTACTTTCCCAGGTTAATAATTAAGATGTGAAATAGCTTGCAAAGTCAACCATTCACAGGTCAATTTCTGTGATATCAGTTAATCAGCAAATACAATATCAGAAGAGAAAGTTGTCTCACACATGTTGTATCCCAGAAAGCTACACCAGCCAACCATCTACAGGATATGCCAGACCCGATCCATGAAATCTTTCACACAAGTTATTATGGTTCAGTTCTTAACCATCTACAGGATATGCCAGACCAGATCCATGGAATCTTTCACACAAGTTATTATGGTTCAGTTGTTAAACATCTACAGCTGCTTTCATACAATTACAATATGATGTTAGGGCTACTGCAGCTATGTAAAGTGATGAAAGAAGAGGAGATGTAGAGAAAGAGAGAGAGAGAGAGCAGTGAGGACTGTTATGATTCAAGTGTCTTGATTCAAATGCAACTTGTTTATATTAGACATGATTGCACAGTGGAAAGATGGAAGAGCAACAGGAGGATGGATAGATACACACTGTCCATGAGGTCATGTGAATCCAACTGTGTATAAACCAACATTCAACAAGTAGACACATTCTCACACCATGAATTACTTACAAATCTAATGAAGAGGGAATAGCAAAGGGAAAGAGAAAACATGAAATATCATCCTCATTTTCCATTTCTGCAATCAATGGTTATGAATCTGGAACTGACATTTTTGGCATGGCTGTAATTGGTTTTGGCCCATGTTGGGCCCAGTGATTCATGGGAGGAACACAGATGGAGCGTTTCCTAAACCCCCAAGAAGTACAAATCTCCCATTCAGGTCTTAGACTCTCCTGCATCTGATTATAACTTACAACAGACGTCCGGATAATGTCCGCTCCCAACATGATGTTGAATCCAGTCCTGTTGTTGATGTAATTAAACCCTTATACTTAGGGACAGATCAACATTTACTGAGGTGTGGTCCAACTCAAGGTGTCATAAAAATAAATGCCCCCCCACAATACAAATATTTTCAAATGACCCACCCCTTGTTCTGTAAAATAAATTGAATACCCTCCCCCCTCATATAATTAACACAAAATAATGTTTACAACACAAATGACTAACTGCAGCGACCCTGTATTTATAAAAATGGATATCGACTTTGCCACATCAGCGTGCTTTGGTGGCACAGTCGATGCCACACAGGGCTAGGGGCCAGAAGGTTTCAGGTTCGCCAACCACCACAGAGGAGCTCACTCTCACTGCCTGCTTCATTACTTCACAATCAGAGCCGGCTGCAGAAAATGACCAGCTAGTGGGAAATCCTATTCTCAACATTTTAATGCCATATTTATATTTACAATATATGTAACACATTTTCAGGTTTCTGTACCAATGCACCACACAACAAATAAACAAAGCATACCAACTTCAGGCACTTCAATGTCATGGTTTGCGTTTTTAAACCCCAAGTAAATAGACTATGTCAATCTCTACAAATACATCCCTCCATCCCTCCCAAGGCAAAAGGTGAGACCCAAATGCAGACACAGGAGGTGGATGGTTGGAGTCTTACAATGTTAATTCATCCAAAGGGGTAGGCAAGAGAATTGTCATGGACAGGCAAAAATGTCAAAACCAGATCAGAGTCCAGGTGGTACAGAGTGGCAGACAGGCTTGTGGTCAAGGCAGGCAGAATGGTCAGACAGGCAGGTACAAAGTCCAGAAACAGGCAAAGGTCAAAACCAGGAGGACTAGAAAAAGGAGAATGCAAAAAGCAGGAGAATGGGGAAAACCGCTGGTTGACTTGGAAACATGCAAGACGAACTGGCACAGAGACAGGAAACACAGGGATAAATACACTGGGGAAAATAAGCGACACCTGGAGGGGGTGGGGACAATCCCAAGGACATGCTTGTAGGCTTATCCAGTATCGAAGGCTTTGCTTGAAAATCTCAGAATGTCAACTTTTTGTGTTTTGTAACAGATATCTCTTTCCATTAATTAAATTCACCACTGCAGAGTTTGGATTTGATTGATTTACTGATTGATAGATTTTATTTGTCAGACTGTTAAAAGTGACCTGGATTTCACAATAAAATCAGGGACTTATTTCCATTGTGATCCCTATTTTTTACATATATATATATACAATTACATAGATACAGACACATTACAAAGGTAGAGACAAAAAAAATACTCAACCTCCAGATAAGTACGAGGATGAGTACATTTCTTACGAGCTTGTTTAGTTGGTAACTTATTCATTTCGATGTTTGGGGCTGCTGGTAAAAATAAAAATAAGGAAAAATTGGCACCAGACAATTTTTAAAGATGAAAAGATTTTAATACGGAAATCCATATGCATTCAGATCCGACCTGCCACAGCCAGCGAAATCAATAAACGAGGGATGTTGGCCAAATATCCCACAACTATGTGTCCTTTAAAACAACTATAACAAATTACAAAAACACTATTCCTTGTGTAGCATATGCAAAGCTTTATTTGATTTTTATTGGTTTTTAGGCTACTTTCCTAAAATTATAATTTTCCACCTCACTTCAGCTCTCAGAGATTTGAGGAAATGTATCAGGGTATTGCATGAGCAGGACTATAGTTAGGCGTCCACTGTATGATATGAATATTTTAATAAATAATTTTACACACAATTGGGTTGAGGTCAGGTGGTTGTGGAGGCCAGGTAATCTGATGCAGCACTCCATCACTCTCCTTCATGGTCAAGTAGCTCTTATACAGCTTGGAGGTGTATTTTGGGTCATTGTCTTGTTGAAACACAAATGACAGTACCACTAAACGCAAACCAGATGGGATGGCTTATCACTGCAGAATGCTGTGGTAGCCATGCTGGTTAAATGTGCCTTGAATTCTAAATAAATCACAGACAGTGTCACCAGAAAAGCACCCCCACACCATCACACCTCCTCCTCCAAGCTTCACAGTGGGAACCACTCATCCGGATATCATCCGTTCACCGTCTCTGCATCTCACACACACAGCAGTTGGAACCAAAAATCTCAAACTCATCATACCAAAGGACAGATTTCCACCAGTCTAATGTCCATTGCTTGTGTTTCTTGGCCCAAGCAAGTCTCTTCTTATTATTGGTGTCCTTTAGTTGTGGTTTCTTTGCAGAAATTCAACCATGTAGGCCTGTTTCACGCAGTCTCCTCTGAACAGTTGATATTAAGATGTGTCTGTTACTTGAACTCTGTGAAGCATTTATTTGGGCTGCAATCTGAGGGGCAGTTAGCTCTAATGAACTTATGCTCTGCAGCAGAGGTAACTCTGGGACTTAATTTCCTGTGGCGGTCCTCATGAGAGTCAGTTTCATCATAGCGCTTGATGGTTTTTGTGACTGCACTTGAAGAAAAGTTCTTGAAATTTTCCAGGTTGACTGTTCTTCATGTCAGTAATGATGAAGATGACTTCAGTAATGATGACTGTCGTTTCTCTTTGCTTATTTGAGCTGTTCTTACCATAATATGGACTTGATCTCTTACCAAATAGGGCTATCTTCTGTATACCCCCCTACCTTGTCATAACACAACTGATTGGCTCAAACGCATTAAGAAGGAAATAAGTTCCACAAATTAACTTTTAACAAGACACACCTGTTAATTGAAATGCATTCCAGGTGACTACCTCATGAAGCTGGTTGAGAGAATGCTAAGAGTGTGCAAAGCTGTCATCAAGGCAAAGGGTGGCTACTTTGAAGAATCTAAAATAGAAAATATGTTTAATTTGTTTAAAACATTTTTGGTTACTACATGATTCCATATGTGTTGTTTCATAGTTTTGATGTCTTCACTATTATTCTACAACGTAAAAAAAAAATCTAAATGGAATGAGTAGGTGTGTCCAAACTTTTGACTGGTTCAGTATATATAGAAAGAATCTCACTTTTCAGACTGGCAGTACATTCTAGTCTGAAAATGTCCGTACATAGACGGAGAGTCAGAAGTGTTACTTTATAAACCAGAAGCCAGAGAGTGGGTGGGTGAGAGAAAATACAGTTAAAAAAGCAGTTTGGGAAAAATGAAGAAGAAATGTCTCTCCTTGGGTGTGTTATGGTCTGATTACCCAGAGTGAAATAACTGTTGTCTATCTGTTGCTAGGCAGAGCAGTCTTGTACATGTTGTAGATATAATCTAACACTGTGGAAACTGTCGGTTGGATTGTAGTTCTAAGGTACAGCAGCCCTTTATAAACCGAGTATAAGAAACATTAAGAACACCTTCCTAATATTGAATTGTCCCATTTTTCCTCAGAACAGCCTCAATTCATCAGGTCATGACTCTACAAGATGCCGAAAGCATTCCACGGGGATGTTGGCCCATGTTGACTCCAATGCTTCCCAACAGTTGTGTTGGCTGGATGTCCTTTGGGTGGTGGACCATTCTTGATTCACACGGGAAACTGTTGAGTATGAAGAACTCATTACCGTACCCCATTCAAAGGAACTTATGTAAATATTTTGTGTTGTCCATTCACCCTCTGATTTAACAAGTGACATCAATAAGGGATCATAGATTTGACCTGGATACACCTGGTCAGTTATGGAAAGAGGTGTTCATAATGTTTTGTACACTCAGTGTGTCTTTGTAATGTGTGTTTTTGTAAGCCTGTGATGTTTCAATTTCCTTTTGGGGATCAGAGTTTTTATTGCTTTAGTGCAATTTTCACAAGAATGTGGTACATATTCACAACTCTTAGTACAAAACTCTAGCAGATCATCAAAAAGGCAGATGTTTCAAAACTCTAAGCACATTTTCAATTGACTAAATACCCGAATAAAAAACATGAGCATGCACACACCCAGATAAAATTATTTTTGTAGAGGTGCTGACTAACAGCGAATAAACTAAAAAAATAAAGTGAGTCTCACATTCTATAAATAAACTCCCAGTAATTGACCCTGAACAATGCACAGTGATGCTGAAATGTTGGTGGGAAAATCACCAACGTTTCAGCATCACTGTGCATTCTTCAGGGTCAATTAACTAAATACAACACAAAAAAATCAAACAGTCACAAACTTAATCAGTCTTTCATCTAGAAATAAACTCACCAAAAAAAGAAACATCCTCTCACTGTAAAATGTGTTTATTTTCAGCAAACTTAACATGTGTAAGTATTTGTATGAACATAACAAGATTCAACAACTGAGACTGAACAAGTTCCACAGACATGTGACTAGCAGAAATGGACTAACGTGTCCCTGAACAAAGGGAGGGGGTCAAAAGTAACAGTCACTATCTGGTGAGGCCACCAGCTGCATTAAGTACTGCAGTACATCTCCTCCTCATGGACTGCACCACATTTGCCAGTTCTTGCTGTGAGATGTTACCCCGCTCTTCCACCAAGACACCTGCAAGTTCCCAGACATTTCTGGGGGAAATGACCCTAGCCCTCACCCTCCGATCTAACAGGTCCCAGACGTACTCAATGGGATTGAGATCCGGGCTCTTCGCTGGCCATAGCTGAACGCTGGCATTCCTGTCTTGCAGGAAATCACGCAAAGAACGAGCAGTATGACTGGTGGCATTGTCATGCTGGAGGGTCATGTCAGGATGAGCCTGCAGGATGGGTACAACATGAGGGAGGAGGATGTCTTCCCTGTAACAAACAGCATTGAGATTGCCTGAAATGACAACAAGCTCAGTCCGATGATGCTGTGACACACCGCCCCAGACCCTCCACCTCCAAATCGATCCCGCTCCAAGAGTACAGGCCTCGGCGTAACACCCATTCCTTCGACGATAAATGCAAATCCGATCATCACCCCTGGTGAGACAAAACCGCGAGTCGTCAGTGAAGAGCACATTTTGCCAGTCCTGTCTGGTCCAGCGACAGTGGGTTTGTGCCCATAGGTTTGTGCCAACGTTGTTGCCGATGATGTCTGGTGAGGACCTGCCTTACAACAGACCTACAAGCCCTTAGTCCAGCCTCTCTCAGCCTATTGTGGGCAGTCTGAGCACTGATGAAGCACTGATTGTGTGTTCCTAGTGTAACTCGGGCAGCTGTTGTTGCCGTCCTGTACCTGTCCCGCAGGTGTGATGTTCGGATGTACCGATCCTGTGAAGGTGTTGCTACCTGAGGTCTGCCACTGCGAGGACGATCAGCTGTCCGTTTTCTCTCCCTGTAGACGTCTCACAGTACGAACATTGCAATTTATTGCCCTGGCCACATATGCAGCATGAATAATGCATGTTCACACAGATGAGCAGGGACATTGGGCTTCTTTCTTTTGGTGTTTTCAGAGTCAGTAGAAAGGCCTCTTTAGTGTCCTAAGTTTTCATAACTGTGACCTTAATTGCCTACTGTCTGTAAGCTGTTAACATCTTATCTTCTTGGTGACGGGGCAGTATTTTCACGTCAGGATTAAATGCATGCCCAAATTCAACTGCCTGCTACTCATCCCCTGAAGATAAGATATGCATATTACTAGTAGATGTGGATAGAAAACACTCTGAAGTTTCTAAAACTGTTTGAATCATGTCTGTGAGTATAACAGAACTTATTTAGCAGGTGAAACCCCGAAAACAGACCATTCAGATTTTTTATGTATTTTTTAGGTCACTCTCTTTTCAATGAGTTTTCATTGGGAATCCAGATTTCTAAGGGACATCCTATCGCTTCCACTGGATGGCAACAGTATTTAGAAATTGGTTGAGGTTATTCCTTTGTGTAATGAAGAAGTACGGCCATCTTGAACGAGGGTCACTTGAAGTGTACTGTTAGATAGAGGCGCGTGACCAGAAAGCATGCTACAGTTTGTTTTCTTCCTGTATTGAACACAGATTATCCCGTCTTCAATTTGATCGATTATTTACATTAAAAAATACCTAAAGTTGTATTACAAAAGTAGTTTGAAATGTTTTGGCAAAGTTTACAGGTAAATTTTGAGATATTTTGTAGTCACGTTGAGCAAGTTGGAACCGGTGTTTTTCTGGATCAAACAATCCAAATAAATGGACATTTTGGATTTTATATATTATTTTCCACCATAATATGCAAATTAATTAATTAAAAATCCTACAATGTGATTTTCTGGATTTTTTTTTCTCATTTTGTCTGTCATAGTTGAAGTGTACCTATGATGAAAATTACAGGCCTCTCATCTTTTTAAGTGTGAGAACTTGCACAATTGGTGGCTGACTATATATTTTTTTGCCCCACTGTATAGTAATCGCCTTTCACAATGCAATGTTCACTTTTCTTTTGATACGATTGTCTTCTCTGTAAAGATGTGCGCTGAGAGTCGGGAAGAAAGTTCAGGGAGTGAGTTTTAATAAATAAACAACATGAAACAAAATAAGAAACAAGACTGCACAGACATGACACAGTAGCAGAAAGAATAATGTCTAGGGAAGGACCCAACGGGAGTGACATATATAGGGAAGGTAATCAGGGAAGTGATGGAGTCCAGGTAAGTCTGATGACGCGCAGGTGCGCGTAACGATGGGGACAGGTGTGCGCCATAATGAGCATCCTGGTGACCTAGTGGCCGGAGAGGGAGCAGACGTGACAATCCCCCCACCAAAATGACGATCCCGGGGATCAGGAGCGGACACCTCTGCTGAGGTGTAGGAAACCTGTCAATCCAGCTGAGACGCAGGAGCATGGTGACCTAGAGCGTTCGGCTCCAGCGGTCACAACGCCAACCAAAGGGACGGGGGAGCCTGGCGATCTGGCTGAGGCATGAGAGCCTGTAGCGGCTCCCGGACCCCACGTCATTCCCACGGAATAAAATAAATTAAAAACACTCCCTGATGCTTCCCTTAGTTATCCTGTAACGATGTGCGCTGAGAGTCGGGAAGTTCAGGGAGTGAGTGTTTCAATAAATAAACACAACATAATACAAAATAAGAAACACGAACAACGCACAGAAATAATAATGCCTGGGGAAGGACCCAAAGGGAGCGACATATGTAGGGAAGGTAATCAGGGAAGTGATGGAGTCCAGGTGAGTCTGATGACGCGCAGGTGTGCGTAAGGATGGGGACAGGTGTGCGCCATAACGAGCAGCCTGGTGACCTAGAGTCCGGAGAGGGAGCACACGTGACGTTCTCATTGTAAAATACAAGTGCCTTTGGAACAGGGAATGGTAGTAGGTGCCAGGTGCACCGGTTTGAGTGGGTCATGAACTGCAATGCTGCAGGGATTTTCACACACAACAGTTTCCTGTGTGGGAAGCATTGGGGTCAACATGGGCCTGTATCCCTGTGGAATGCTTTTGACATCTTATAGAGCTGAGGCTGTTCTGATGGAAACATTTTGTTTTACCTTTATTTAACTTGGCAAGTCAGTTAAGAACAGATTCTTATTTACAATGACTGCTTATCATGGAAAAATTGGTTAACTGCCTTGTTCAGGGGTAGAACTACAGATTTTTTACCTTGTCAGGTTGGGGATTTGATCCAGCAACCTTTTGGTTACTGGCCCAACGCTCTAACCACTAGGTTAACCTTTTGGTTACCTGCCACCCCACAAAAGGGTCTGCAACTCAATATTGTTCCTGATGTTTTGTATGCTCAGTTTGATATATTTTCACACTATGAGGTTGGAATAATACTATGAAATTGTGAAAATTATGAGAATGCGCTATTAGTGTTAGAGCTGTTTGGAAAGATCACCTGCAATTTCAGCTTGTGTGGCTGGGTGGTGACACTAGTTGGTGACAAGTTAATAGACCAATAACAAAAATATATATATATATATATTCCCACTTCTCTGGCAATAACAGCTAGTTTCCCAGTAGGCTCCTCCAATTAGGCCCACCTCTCAGAGCAGTCCTTCCTAGCAAAATTCTTGCTGGAGAAATTGCATTTAGCGAAAAAGCTATTTTTGCTTATTTTTGTCAATTTTAATTGAAAACAATGACAATTATTTGATGTTGAGATAAAAACGGCTTCATTGTACCTTGAAAATGTATTGCTATCCATTCCATTCCATTGAATTTAGTTCAATTCAACATATTGTAGTGTAGTCTAATCTGTTGCTATGCAGATCAGCCTTGTAAACACTGTGTAACAGTGTCTAGTATCCTCTATACGCTACTTCAATTTCTCTACAAGAAGCAGCGCAGTGCAACACCCTAAATTAGGCCAGGCCAGTCCGCCATGGTACACTGCCATACAAAAATGTAACTTTTTGTTCCCGTTTTCTCAACACTGGGAATTAATAGGGCAGCCGCCGCAGATGTTCCCATAAAGAAAGTCCAAACACTGATGTCAAACGGTTTACATAATGCGCTAGATCTCACACACACTTGTTCTCTTGCTGAACCGCGCAAGGCAGTTCCCTGGACTCTTTTACGATAAAACATGACGGCTGGCCTGGACACATATCACTCAAATCAAATCAAATCAAATTTTATTTGTCACATACACATGGTTAGCAGATGTTAATGCGAGTGTAGCGAAATGCTTGTGCTTCTAGTTCCGACAATGCAGTAATAACGAGCAAGTAATCTAACTAACTCACTGTGGTGGTGTTATTGAGTAACTGCTGGGAGGAAAATGGGCTGTAATTTTGGTTACCAAGGCAAAGTTCTCACTTTTATTTCCTTTTTTATGTATACTGAACAAAAATATAAACGCAACATGAAACATGTATTTTTTTTTACTGAGTTACAGCTCATATAAGGAAATCAGCCAATTTATGTAAATTCATTAGGACCTAATTGGGCAGGGGAGCAGCCATGGGAGGGCATAGGCCCACCCACTGGGGAGCCAGGCCCAGCCAATCAGAATGAGGTTTTCCCCGCAAAAGGGCTTTATTACAGACAGAAATACTCCTCAGTTTCAAAAGCTGTCAGGGTGGCTTGTCTCAGACGATCCCCCAGGTGAAGAACACTGGATGTGGAGGTCCTGGGCTGGTGTGGTTGCACGTGGTCTGCGGATGTGATGCCGGCTAGACGTACTACCAAATGATCTAAAATGACAACCCGAAGTTGAACATTTAATTCTCTAGCAACAGCTCTGGTGGACATTCCTGCAGTCAGCATGCCAATTACATGCTCCCTCAAAACCTGAGACATCTGTGTCATTGTGTTGTGTGACAAAACTGCACATTTTAGTGGCCTTTTATTGTCCCCAGCACAAAGTGCACCTGTTTAATGATCATGCTGTTGAATCAGCTTCTTGATATGCCATACATGTCAGGTTATCAGGTTGTCATATTATCTTTGAAAGGAGAAATGCTCCCTAACAGGGATGTAAACACCTTTGTGGCCAAAGTTTGTGTATGTGTGTGTGTACTGTAGATGTGTAAGAGTTACAAGATATGTGGGTGTGTCAGTAGAAAAATGGCTGTGGTAGTTAGTGGTGAGGTCATACACCAGGCTTTAGATGGTGTCACAGTTGGAGAGGTCTGGTTCAAAGAACACCAAAGCAGATTGCTGTCTTACTGACTTGGTCCATATAGACTGCTTACACGCTAAGGAAACCATTCCTTTGTAATATAATATATCCAATGCCCCTTACAGTCATGCGTGCATACATTTTACATAGGGGTGGTCCCAGAAATCAAACCTTGGTTTACAAGCATCATTCTCTAACAACTGGGCTACAACGGACCCTTTAAGCATATACTTGTGACAACACATCACCAAAAGGTGTTCTCAATGTGTTGTGTTAACCCTCTAGCTGCTGGACGTGCTGTATGGCCGAGGGGCTGGAGTCCTGTATGGCAGAGGGGCTGGAGTCCTGTATGGCAGAGGGGCTGGAGTCCTGTATGGCCGAGGGGCTGGAGTCCTGTACGGCCGAGGGGCTGGAGTCCTGTATGGCCGAGGGGCTGGAGTCCTGTATGGCCGAGGGGCTGGAGTCCTGTATGGTGTAGGAGCTGGAGCACAGAAGACTGGACGGCAGTACCAAGTCCAGAGAGAGGCTGAAGATTGTTAAAGAGTTCAACGGCTGCCCTGATATTAATCTCTGCCTGGTCTCCACCATGTCAGTCCCACTCCCATAGCTCTGCCTAACTGAGCAACGCAATATGATTGTGTAGATGACTGCATCCCAAATAGCACCCTATCCCTACATAGTGCACAGCCCTGGTCAAAAGTATTACACTATATAGGGAATAGGGTGCCATTTGGGATGCAACCTGTATGTGTTTGAAATGAATGGACCACTGACTGTAGGTTCCCCTGTCTGTTTCTCCCCCATGGCAGGGGGTCTGGGCCTGAACATTGTGGGGGCCAATGTTATGATGCTGTTTGACCCAACCTGAAACCCTGCCAATGACCTACAGGCTATTGCCAGGTACTGTATGCTGCAATATCCATACTAATATGCTATGTACTTACATAGCAATATAACCTTATTCTATCTCTGTATACTCAATGTAAGTGTTAACAACAGTGAACTCTGTGCTGGTGTGTGACCCATAGAAAATAGTGCTATGGGGACATTCAAAATGGCCACCGTTTACCCATTATGGCATAATTGACCTTAACGAGGTTGCCCGTTCCGTTCAGTCTGTTTCCATGGTGTGATCTCTCTTCAGGGTGTATCGTATAGGCCAGTGCAGGGACATGACAGTGTGTGCATGTGTGTATTCCTCTCAGCAGAAGGGCCGAGTAGAGGTGGGAGTAATGACGGCCTGCACATACACAGAGGAAGAGGAGAGGATGAGAGAGAGCGTGAGTAAATGCCTTTCTCAGGGACCCATGACAGGGTCACTTGTCTTTCTCATCTGTCACTCCCTCTCCTTTCCCAGGCGGCCTTCTCATCCCTCCATTCCCACGTGAAAGAGAGGATACCTCAGACGTGGGTCTCTCTCTCTCTCTCTAACAGATGGGCATAATTATCCCTCTATAATGGGAGGACCAGACCACACTGAAGGCTATCTGTTCTGCAGTACCTAGTAGTTTGGCCTCTATCTACTGTGACATTTCCCAGCTAAGACCCAACACAATTGTCCTTTTATAAGGCTGGGTATGTACTGGGGCTGTTCAGACTTTAACAGCCAACACAATACACCAGGGTGCAGTAACAAACACACACATACTACGGAAGAGTCATCTGGTTGGCAAAAATCACAAGATTATCATCACTGTAGGTGGTCGCACTCATTAAGGCCCTCACATAACTGCCATGCTCCAAAAGCTACAATGTATCCTTTGTTTTATATTCATGACATCATGACTCACAACATATATGTATGGATGATTTATTGTTGCAAGCATCTTTGCATTACCATGCACAGCTAAAGAGGCTGAAGATTGTTAAAGAGTTCAACGGCTGCCCTGATATTAATCTCTGCCTGGTCTCCACCATGTCAGTCCCACTCCCATAGCTCTGCTTAACTGAGCAATGCAATATGATTGTGTAGATGACTGCATCCCAAATGCTTTATGAATTACCAACACTGTTCTGTAGCTTGGTGATGGAGGGAGGGGGGCGAGACCATAGTCCTGTTGCACTGTCAGAAGAAAGTGATGACATAGAGAAAGACCGAATCGAAAACAAGGAATAAGGAGGAAGAGAAGGGTGGAGGTAGACAGTGACGAAGATTCACCCCCCTCTGAAGGAGGCAGACGCTCTAACACTAAAACTGCAGTTCACAGAAGGCACCAGGTGGTGTTTGATTCGGATGAGTCTGATGATATTGACATCAAATCAAATTGTATTTTCACAAGCGCCAAATGCGCTGTGAAATGCTTACTTACAAGCCCTTAATCAACAATGCATTTTTAAGAAAATAGAGTTAAGAAAATATTTAGAGGAAGGAGGGAGACCGGGCCAGTAACTGACCAGTAGATCAGAGCAGAAGATCCAGACAAACATAGCGACTTTCACCTCCTCCAGCCAAAAGAGTTCTATTGCAGCCCCACAGAACCATAATTATGTCCCAGCCCCACAGAACCATAATTATGTCCCAGCCCCACAGAACCATAATTATGTCCCAGCCCCACAGAACCAGAACCATAATTATGGCCCAGCCCCACAGAACCATAATTATGGCCCAGCCCCACAGAACCATAATTATGGCCCAGCCCCACAGAACCATAATTATGGCCCAGCACCACAGAACCATAATTATGGCCCAGCACCACAGAACCATAATTATGGCCCAGCACCACAGCCAGGCAGACATGCAGCGGTGACATTTACCACCAGATCACACACCTCCAAGAGCATCCACCATCCCACCCGACACACCACCATTATCATCGGAGAGAACCCCGGAACCATCTGTAGGTGAGGGGAGGGCAGAAATTCCTGCTAGGGCAGGGCAGAGAGCCAAATCTAACCACCACTATAGTGTGGAGTGCCCTCAACTGGTACAAAAAGGTTCTCAGTGTGTATGATATGTATGTGAGACCACCTGTGAGCTAACCCTCCCACCCATTTGCCTAACTTTAGCAAGTTGTGTTCAGGCCCTACGGTATGACCTTTCCCCTCCACAGCTCTCCTGACACACCCCAAAATGATTGTGTGTGTTTGGATGTCCTCAGGCAATCTCGTTCCAACCCCTCCCCCCCTCCCCCCCTCCACACATGCTACACTACCACCCCACACCCCCTAATTAACCTGTTAAAATATTTTGATCCATGTGCACAGCATTTTAACAAATGTTGCTTTATTCATTGTTTTTCTTATGAAAGTTAGATGGTAGCAACACCAGGTAGTAAGTAATACCGCCAGTGGCTGAGATGTATTTCTGTCCCAGCAAGATGCACCTCATGAAGTATCAAGCACACATACTTAAGGCAACATTTTCCTAGTTCTAGTAGTTTCTAATATGTTATTTTGCAACTTTCCTGCACTCCCTGGGCCAAATCCTGTGTGTGTGTGCGTAGGTAGCAACTGGAGGAGATGGCATGTTTGTTTGGCATTGGTTCAGTGAAACCGTTTCCTGAAGAGGTTCTGAGGAGTACTACACAGACCAGAGACTGGCTCAGCTATGACAGTACTACACGGACCAGAGACTGGCTCAGCTATGACAGTACTACACAGACCAGAGACTGGCTCAGCTATGACAGTACTACACAGACCAGAGACTGGCTCAGCTATGACAGTACTACACAGACCAGACTGGCTCAGCTATTGCAGTACTACACAGACCAGGGCTCTGAGCTACCATCCATCATCAAACACAATTTCCCAGAACCACACACAGCCCAGCTCAAACGTGACAGGACAGCCTCAAAACTTTCCTCCTCCTTTATAGCCAAACACAGACCCAGCTCAAAGGAACTCACCAGAGAGCTTTTTTAGAACCCCAGACAGCCTAAAACCCCACATTAGGTCCATTCCAGAACCCCAGAGGGATGTTCCCTCTCATGGAGACAGGAGCAGGGGTTCCGAAACACCGAAGAAGAAAAAGAAGAAGAATAGTGTGATAGTAGAATGTGCAGAGCTGCTCAGTGCTTCAGCTCTGGCCTGGCAAACCGTAACAGTAGTCTTCTGGGACCTGGATTCTCTGGAGCTCAACTGGACCAGACATAGACCTGATTCCTCCTCCTCTTCTTCTTCTTAAGCTCTCATCCATCACCAGCGCTCCCAGGCTAAGCTCACAGCCAGCCCCCAGGGAGGGGGGTCCTCCTCAGAGCTACTAAGAGACACCTCAGGGGTGGAATGGGACCAGAAATCAGCACTGGAATTTCTAACAAAATCCTTTTTTTTTAACTTGCGGCCTCTATTATTAACCAGATAATGATCATTTTGCACACAAAAAAATCCAAGTTAGACATGGACCATCCCATTTGCCAAAAATTCCAGATGGCCAGTCCGCCCCTGATATCCAGCACCAGCAACAAGTGTTGGAGGTTTGCAGTAAGTCCATTTGAGTCCAGCAACATAGAAAGAACACAAATGTTAAGATCTTTAAAAAATTAAATAACAGAAATGGCATTATGTAGAAAGCTAAATATTTATTTCAAACCAGATAGTAGTAGAAGTAGTAAAAGAGGATAACTTTTAGACCATGCTGAAAATAAAACAGTAAAAAGACTGAAAAATATCAGTAGCGAGGCAATATACAGTAGCGAGTACTGATGAGGCTTATGTTAAAAGCCTACGAAAGTACATATGTTACAAACTGTAGGATGTGAAAAAGACTGGAGCCACTCATCATCCTTGGAAACAGTTGTCTGTGTTATGATTGTGTAACAGTATAACTTTAGACAGTTCCCTCGCCCATACCTGGGCGCGAACCAGCGACCCTCTGCACACATCAACAACAGTCACCCACGAAGCATCGTTACCCATCGCTCCACAAAAGCCGCGGCCCTTGCAAAGGGGAACTACTACTTCAAGGTCTCAGAGAAAGTGACGTCACCGATTGAAACGCTATTTAGCGCGCACTGCTAACTAAGCTAGCCGTTTCACATCCGTTACAATTGCTAATTAAAGAGATTCAGAGCGGTGGCTAATTAACTGTCAATTCCAGTACAAATGCAATTTGTAATCCAATTCGAAACTTGCCTTGGGGTCACAGATGCCGTGGTCAGATGGGCTTCCAAAGCAACCACAGAACAGGTCATCCAAAACTCTGATAGTGTCACCAAACTTATTTTCCAAACAGAAAGGATTTTCATAGGCTATATTCCATCAATGATTAAAGTCAAAGGGATCAGAATTACACTGTAAATAAAAGGTATAAACTAGTAGCAGCTTTCTTAGTTCTAAGTCTTAGCATGGCATGGAGTGGAGGTCAAAAAACCTTAAAGTACTGCCATACCTGAGGCCTAGTAAACCAATACTGCCAAACACCTAAAGGGACGGGGAACATGGGTAAAAAGGGGTGTGCCCAGGAAAGGCTCCATAATTCTTTTAAATACCGATGACAACCATAACAGAACACCAAAAGATATGAGTTCAACCATACTCCATAATTTGTAGTATTATTCTAAATGTAGCAAAAACAATAAATATAGCACAATAAACGAAATTCGAATTTGGCTCCACCATCCAGTAAATTACTCAAATGACTTTACCTGCAAGCTAGGGTAATGTGATAAAGTGCGAGGTGTAGGAGTCAGGCGCAGGAGAGCAGGGAGTTCTTTAGGAAGCGTGTTTAATGTAGAGATCTGTAGACATAGTCCACCAATACAAAATTGGCCCAGATGAATGTCCAAACAATGCGCTCGAAGGAATGCAAACTTGTGTCAGTACATGGAGGAACAACCACAGTTCCGACACTACCTACACATACGTCAATGCGAAAACAATAAACAGCATAGAATACTGAACGCTAATACTCACAAACAAATTACGGCAGGTAACAGGTGCCCTATATACCCACAGAAATCAAAGCAATTTAAATCAGGTGTGAAAAGGAACACAGACAAAACAACCAGAAAAAGAAATCGGTAGCGGCTAGTAAACCAGCTCCGAGCGCCGCCCGAACTGGGAGAGGAGTTACCTTCGGTAGAAGTCGTGACAGGTAAACCTTGGGCAAAATCAGAACACATTTACTGTTCATTAGCTACTGCTCAGAGATATTTTGCTAGCAATCATAACGGTGTTGTCTGTTGAAAAAAGTTCAGTGTGTCTCCAGTTCTGTTGCAAAAAGTTCAGTGTGTCTCCAGTTATGTTTCCAGTCGGCAGTTTGACATATGAACTTTCATAATTTATTAAAGCATTGGATTTCTATTCCACTTGCTTTTTACTTCCCTTTGTGGCACCCCCTATGGGAAAATATGACTCCACTACCCTTTACACCAGGAGATCTGCATGGCATAGATACACGGAATGAGGGAATGCATTTTTTTGATCTCATCAAGAATCAGTTGGACAATTGTTTTGGTAGTTTTACATCATGAGCAATAATGTAACAAGAACACCCCCCAGAAACTAGAACGGGAATGATTACTGGGAGCAAAAACACAGAGGTTGCCAAATAGGTACAGATGATATTCAAGGGAAAATATGGTTCACAGCACCTCTAGGTAGAGGTTGCAATGACACATCTCCAATAAAGGGCACACTTACATGCAAGCATCACAATATAGGTGATATCATTTAGGGACACCTTAACTCTCAAATAGTACATTCATATATTGGTTTTAGCACTTCAGCCGGTGGATCACAGGTTAAAACAGTTGGTAGGTTTCAAATAGCAGAGCCAGCACTATTGGACCAACTCAAGCTCACAGATTTAGCAGTAGGTTAAAATACAAGAGCGGCATGGAAATAAAACATATAAAACCCGAAACAGTGGCTGCAACATGTGCAAAGATGCAATGTGTGAAGGGGCTCTGCAAAGTCACAGCATATTAGTCTCCAACACAAACGTGCATTTGTATGACAAGAACCATGAAACAGACTTAAAACATGCAAGTGAGAACATACAAATATAAAACTAAAATACAAAATTACTTTACAAAGTCGCTGGTAGGTCAAGGTGTATATCCAGTCTCTCCCACAAACACAGCGAAAGCCATGAATGCACACATTCAAATATTACAACATTGTGAGTCCTGCATCGGGTTGGGTACTCGCAGATCCACATGGATAATCTGCAAGAAAATATATTTGTGGGAGTATGTACTGTAAACCCGCGGGTCAGGTTGCGGTCCAAATAAAACATATTGCGGGATGGGTTCAGTTAATGAAAAGAACAAAATAATTGATTTACCATATGTTAGGAATCCCTTTTGGCCCGACAGTCTAGGGGAGATGGTAACAAGACCCGTAACATATCTCATGTAAATTATAAAAGTTAAAAAGTAAAAGTGAGAACGAAATTACCACAGACAACTGTCTGGGGAAGCAGGAAAAGGGGCTGAGCTGGACCCAAGGAAAGAAACAAGCATCCAAAACACTCCTAAGCTAGACTAGCCTATTTTAACAACAGCGAACTAACCAAAAATACAGTGGGTGGTCCACCCAGTTCTAACTAGTGTTTTTAACAAAGTTTTACCTACAGGTAGTGTATGCCCATGGGTGACTTGTCTTGGTTCCCTTTTCCCACCAGCAAACAAACTCCATAACCAAAAACAATACTCACAGGCGAGGACAAAGTGATATGGAGGTGCTCAAACAAAAGATAGCTCAATACATAAAGCGCGATATAGTAGGAGAGGGTGAAACAGCGCAATCTACAGACATATGGCATTTACAGAGCGATTGACCTCTAGAGCAAACAACTGACAGGGTTTTTAAACCAAGGGAAAGGAACTGTGATTGGGTAGGAAACAGGAGGAGGTGTGTCTTCTGATTGATGATTGATTGGTGACTGATTGGGGAGTGATGATGTTCACCTGTGAGGGGAGAAGGAGAGAAAAGAACACAGGATACACACACACACACAGGATACCTGTATCCGTAACACCATATATATGCAGTTGAAGTAGGAAGTTTACATACAATTAGTTTGGAGTCATTAAAACGTGTTATTCAACCACTCCACAAATGTCTTGTTAACAAACTATAGTGTTGGCAAGTCGGTTAGGACATCTACTTTGTGCATGACACAAGTCATTTTTCCAACAATTGTTTACAGACAGATTATTTAACTGATAATTCACTGTATCACAATTTCAGTGGGTCAGAAGTTTACATACACTAAGTTGACTGTGCCTTTAAACAGCTTGGAAAATTCCAGAAAATTATGTGATTGCTTTAGAAGCTTCTGATAGGATAATTGACATAATTTGAGTCAATTGGGGGTGCACCTGTGGATGTATTTCAAGGCCAACCTTGACTGACATCATGGGAAAATCAAAAGAAATCAGCCAAGACCTCAGAAAAATTATTGTAGATCTCCACAAGTCTGGTTCATCCTTGGGAGCAATTTCCAAATGCCTGAAGGTACCACATTCATCTGTACAAACAATAGTATGCAAGTATAAACACCATGGGACCACGCAGCTGTCATACCACTCAGGAAGGAGATGCGTTCTGCCTCCTGGAGATGAACGTACCTTGGTGCGAAAAGTGCAAATCAATCCCAGAACAACAGCAAAGGACCTTGTGAAGATGCTGTAAAAAACAGGTACAAAAGTATGTATATCCACAGTAAAACGAGTCCTATATCAACATAAACTGAAAGGCCGTTCAGCAAGGAAGAAGCCACTGCTCCAAATCTGCCATGAAAAAGCCAGACTACGGTTTGCAACTGCACATGGGGACAAAGATCATACTTTTTGGAGAAATGTCCTTTGGTCAGATAAAACAAAAATAGAACTGTTTGGCCATAATGACCATCGTTATGTTTGGAGGAGAAAGGGGGAGGCTTGCAAGCCGAAGAACACCATCCCAGCCGTGAAGCACGGAGGGCATGTGCTCCCCCCAAAAATTGTCAACACAAAATGCTTTTTCATGATTATTACACCAAAGCAAGAACAAAAAAATGAAGAATCTGATTAGTATTTTGCTAACCTATTTTAAACTGCAATAAATGCTGCACTTTTCAGCAATGACCAACAATTCCAGTCACAATAGAAGATTGTAAGAAATGTAGCTTACTATTACTATATCCAACCCAACTCCATTTGTTGACACTATGTATCCAACCTGGCTGAAACTTTGATCAAGTGGAAGATGTATTGAGGAGCAGGGAGGTTGAAGGTCACTTCAGGAATATTGCTGCTGCTTCAAACTATCCCTAAACAAGTCAGTAATGAGAGTCAATGTTGTTTCCATGTCATTTCAACCCCAAAAAATCTATGTGATGATGTTGAATCAAGGTGGAGAACTGAGTGGATTTGCAAAAATAAAGGGCAATTTGACTTTTAAATTAAATCCAATGACAAATTAGTTGAAAACTTTACAAAATGTAAATCAAAACTAGACGTTGAACTGATGTCTGTGCCCAGTGGGATGTGATTGCAGAGTTTGCTGAACAAATTACCACTGAAAAATCATGATATAATTCTTCCAGCTAGGTATAGCTGTAGTTAACATTTAATTGAGAAGGTTTTCAGGAAAGCTGGTTTGTGTATCGGAGGATGCATGACTTTCAACCTTCGTCTCTCCCGAGCCCGCACGGGAGTTGTAGCGATGAGACAAGATAGTAGCTACTAAAACAATTGGATACCACGAAAATGGGGAGAAAAGGGGTTAAAAAAAAAAACATCACTGCATATTTGAAAGATATGTGTTGAGTAGAAACCCGAAGTGGTTAGCAGAGATAGATGAAAGTAAAAGTGCAATATGTGCCATGTAAAAAAGAAAACGTTTAAGTTCCTTGCTCAGAACATGAGAACATATGAAAGCTGGTGGTTCCTTTTAACATGAGTCTTCAATATTCCCAGGAAAGAAGTTTTAGGTTGGAGTTATGATAGGAATTATAGGACTATTTCTCTCTATACCATTTGTATTTCATGTACCTTTGACTATTGGATGTTCTTATAGGCACATTAGTATTGCCAGTGTAACAGTATAGCTTCCATCCATCTCCTCACCCCCACCTGGGCTCGAACCAGGAACACAGACAACAGCCACCCTCGAAGCATCGTTACACATCGCTAAACAAAATCCTCTGCAAGGGGAACAATTACTTCTAGGTCTCAGAGCGAGTGATCATTTCACCGATTGAAATGCTATTAGTGCGCACCCCGCTAACTAGCTAGCCATTTCACATCGGTTACACCAGCCTAATCTCAGGAGTTGATAGGCTTGAAGTCATAAACAGCTCAATGCTTGAAGCACAGCGAAGAGCTGCTGGCAAATGCACAAAAGTGCTGTTTGAATGAATGCTTACGAGACTGCTGCTGCCTACCATCGCTCAGTCAGACTGCTCTATCAAATATCAAATCATAGACTTAATTATAACATAATAACACACAGAAATACGAGCCTTACATCATTAATATGGTAAAATCCGGAAACTATCATTTCGAAAACAAAACGTTTATTCTTTCAGTGAAATACGGAACTGTTCCATATTTTATCTAACGGGTGGCATCCATAAGTCTAAATATTGCTGTTACATTGCACAACCTTCAATGTTATGTCATAATTACGTATAATTCTGGCAAATTAGTTCGCAACGAGTCAGGCGGCCCAAACTGTTGCATGTACCCTGACTCTGCGTGCAATGAATGCAAGAGAAGTGACACAATTTCCCAAGTTTAATATTGCCTGCTAACCTGGATTTCTTTTAACTAAATATGCAGGTTTAAAAAATATATACTTCTGTGTATTGATTTTAAGAAAGGCATTGATGTTTATGGTTAGGTACATTTGTGCAACGATTGTGCTTTTTTGGCAAATGCGCTTTGTTAAATCATCCCCCGTTTGGCGAAGTTGGCTTTCTTTGCTAGGAAGAAATGGTCTTCACAAAGTTCACAACGAGCCAGGCGGCCCAAACTGCTGCATATACCCTGACTGTCACGGCTGTTGCTGGAAGAAGATGCAGCGTGGTGAGTGTACATTTTCCTTTTTATTTCAAAATGTCGCCAACAAAAGAACAAACAAAAACAACCGTGAAGCTTACAGGGCATTAGTTCCACAAACAAAGTTAACTACCCACAAAGACAGGTGGGAAAGGGCTGCTTAAGTAAGGTTCCCAAACAGAGACAATGGTAGACAGCTGTCCCTGATTGAGAACCATACCCGGCCAAAACAAATAAATACAAAACATAGAAAATAAAACATAGAATGCCCACTCCACATCACACCCTGACCTAACCAAATAGAGAAATAAAACGGCTCTCTAAGGTCAGGGACGGACACTGACTCTGTTACACAGAACGCAAGAGAAGTGACAATTTCCCTAGTTAAAATAAATTAATGTTAGCAGGCAATATTAACTAAATAATAAAAATAAAATATATACTTGTGTATTGATTTTAAGAAAGGCGTTGATGTTTATGGTTAGGTACACATTGGTGCAACGACATTGCTTTTTCGCAAATGCGCTTGTTAATTCACCCGTTTGGCGAAGTAGGCTATGATTCAATGATAAATTAACAGGCACCGCATCGATTATATGCAACGCAGGACAAGCTAGATAAACTAGTAATATCATCAACCATGTGTAGTTAACTAGTGATTATGTTAAGATTGATTGTTTTTTATAAGATATGTTTAATGCTAGCTAGCCCCTTACCGTGGCTCCTTGCTGCACTCGCATAACAGGTAGTCAGCCTGCCACGCAGTCTCCTTGTGTAATGGCCATGATCGGTGTCCAAAAATGACGATTACCGATTGTTCGAAAACTTGAAATAGGCCCTAATTAATCAGCCATTCAGATTAATCGGTCGACCTCTAGTTTGTACACATGCATATACTCACACTCTCATTCAAATAAACACATACAAGAACACACACATACATGTAATAGTGCCAGATATGCACACAAACATATACAGTTGGCATTGCTGATTTGATTTTAGTTGTCCTTGATGTCCTTTGTTTTAAAGGTATTATTATTATTTTTATTTGCATTGTTGTTTGCTGTTTTCTTCTGCGTTTTCCTTTTTCTCTTTAGTTCCTTCTCTTGGATGTTGGTGCATTGGGGGGGTTCTTGGGGAATGGATTCTTTTTTCTGGGGGGACTGTGGGAGGGGTCTCGAATGGTTGAGGGACAGCTATTGGGGAGCTGTGGGGGATATTGGAAGGTTCGGGTTCACGTTTTTTGGCCTGGTGGTAGATCGGTCAACATGCCCTTGAGCAGGGCTCTGACCCTGGATGCTTCTGCTCTGAATGGGAGTCTGTTGGATGACTGGTATGGTGTAGTTGTTGAGCGGCTTCACTGCAAGTATATTGTATGTTTCGAACATTTTTTTAAATTCCCCCCCAAAATGCAAACAATTACCTATCATTGGGATTGAACGAGCAACCCTCGGAGCCGGAGCTCGCGGATTACTATGCGCGTGTATGCGTGCACATGTATGTTTGTGCAGTCAGTATAGAAATCTACGTTGTAATGCAGATAATTACTACCATGTGCTATTGACTTGGACCAGGTAGGGTCTGACAGTGTGTCAGTGGTGCAAGGGCTGACCATCCATGATATCAATACTATAGTTGAACCATGTTTTGACGCGATACAGTGTTTGTTTACATTTATATTGTTCACAAACATTGGAGTAAAACAAGGTTGTACTTTGGGTTCTGATGGGGTACAACAGTTGAACTAAGCTCATGAGGAGTAAGTTATATATTTTTTTAATCAATTGGTTTATGGTATTGTGCGTTTTGCTCTACGACACCCCACAACTGTCATGGGACTCATCTGAAGGTAACCCGGTACAGGTTGAAAAAATGAATGGAAGTTTGCCAACAAACAAAGGGGTTAAATATGTGTCCAAAAAACTAAAATATTTCCTTAGCTTTCTTATATCTCCTAGATACTGTATTGTACAGACACTTCAAAACCTGATTCCTTTTTCCATGTATGAATGTGTTATTCAATGTGTTTCTATGGGCTATAGACTTTTAGAGGTTAACCAACTATTTAGCAGTCTTATGGCTTGAGGGTAGAAGCTGTTCAGGTTCCTGTTGTCCAGAATTAGTGCCATGCAGTAGCGGAGAGAGCAGTCTATGACTTGGGTGGCAGGAGACCATTTTTAGGGCCTTCCTCTGACACCGCCTTGTATAGAGGTCCTGGATGGCAGGGAGCTCGGCCGTAGTGGTGTACTGGGCAGGTGATACAGCCCGATGCTCTCAATTGTGCATCTGTAAAAGTGTGTGTGTGCTTTAGGTGACAAGCCGCATTTCTTCAGCCTGCTGAAGATGAAGAGGCGCTGTTGCATCTTCTTCCACACACTGTCTGTGTGGGTGGACCATTTCAGTTTGTCAGTGATATGTGTGCTGAGGAACTTAAAACTATCCACCTTCTCTACTGCTGTCCAGTTGATGTGGATAGGGGGTGCTCCCTCTACTGTTTCCTGAAGGCCACGATTATCTCCTTTGTTTTGTTGACATTGAGTGAGAGGTTATTTTCCTGACACCACACTTCGAGGGTCTCGTCGTTGTAGGTATTCAAGCCTACTACCGTTGTGTCGTCTGCAAACTTGATGATTGAGTTGGAGGCATGCATGGCCACGCAGTCATGGGTGAACAGGGAGTACAGGAGGGGACTGAGCACGCACCCTTGTGGGGCCCCAGTGTTGAGGGTCAGCGAAGTGATGTTGTTTCCTACCTTCACCACCTGGGGGCGGCCCGTCAGGAAGTCCAGGACCCAAATGCGCAGGGCGGGGTTCAGACCCAGGGTCTCGAGCTTAATGATGTGCTTGGAGGGTACTATGCTGAGCTATAGTCAATGAACAGCATTCTTACATAGGTATTCCTATTGTCTAGATGGGATAGGGCAGTGTGCACTGACACATACATCTCATGTCTGAGCCGTTCAATTGCGACTCCACTTTGTCTATACTGACGTTTTGCCTGTTTGATTGCCTTGTGGAGGAAATGACTACTTCGTTTGTATTCTGACATATTCCCAGTCACCTTGCCATGGTTAAATGTGGTGGTTCGAGCATTCAGTTTTACACAAATGCTGCTGTCTATCCATGGTTTCTGGTAGGTTAGGTTTTAATTTCTGGTAGGGTAGGTTTTAATAGTCACAGTGGTTACAATATATCTTATATACTACTTGATGAAATCAGTAACCATCTCAGTGTACACGTCAATGTTATTCTCGGAAGCTACCCAGAACATATCCCAGTCCGCGTGATCAAAACAATCTTGAAACGTGGATTCCAATTGGTCAGACCAGCGTTGAATAGACCTTAGCATGGGTACTTCCTGTTTGAGTGATGCAACAGGACAACGTCCCAAAACACAGAAGTAAATCAACAACAGAAGAAAATACGCCTTCTGGAGTGGCCCAGTCAGAGTCTTGACCTCAACCCGATTGAGATGCTGTGGCATTACCTCAAGAGAGCAGTTCACACCAGACATCCCAATAATATTACTGAACTGAAACAGTTTTGTAAAGAGGCATGGTCCAAAATTCCTCCTGACCGTTGTGCAGGTCACAATTGATCCAAGAGTTCACATACTTTTCCCACCCTGCACTGTGAATGCTTACACGGTGCGTTCAATAAAGACAAACATAATTGTTTGTGATATTTAGTTTCAGCAGACTGTGAGTGTCTATTGTTGTGACCTAGATGAAGATCAGATAAGATTTTATGACCAATTTATGCAGAAATCCAGGTATTTCCAAAGGTGAACCACATTTTGTCTTGCCACTGTATGTTGTCTTCTTTCAACGATTATTATCCCCTCGCACCTTCTCTCACCTTTCCCTATTTGTTATGATGCCTCCCTTCCTCTCTTCTCTCCATGTCTATCGTTGCCACAATATTTACCATCTTACCTTTTCCCTTCTTTGTCTCCTCCATATGCTCTCTCTCCTCCATATGCTCTCTCTCTCTCCTCCATATGCTCTCTCTCTCTCTCTCTCCTCATGTGCTCTCTCTCTCCTCCATATGCTCTCTCTCCTCCACATGCTCTCTCTCTCTCTCTCCTCCATATGCTCTCTCTCTCTAGTACACAGATATTCATGGACATGCAGTACATGAGAGTCCATATAGTGAGCGTATCAAAGTTTCATTAAGGCTCATGGGGCATATTTAGCTGACTCAGCAAGCAAAGAACTCCATCAAGCAGGGTAATATCCTACAGTTGTTACGATAACTCTCCAAGGAGGTCTCTGAATGAAAAACACTCCCCCATTTAATTTCATTAGGAAATTACACAACATTGGTCAATCATTCCTTTCTTGGTTTCCTAGGCAATCCGTTTGCTCTAATTGAATCTAATTCACTAGCTCCTGGGCCCTTCCTCTCTTGTTGTTCTACATGATAAAAGAGGTAGACTGGATACACACACACACACACACAAAGGAAGGAAGGAATCATCCTCCAGTTTAGTCTCTGGTTCCTTTCCACTCCTGGAAACAAACTGCAAGCCCACTGTCTGAATGTTAATGATCCACTGGTGAGATGACCTAAATGGGCTCAGACCTGCTCATTCTCCACACCTAGACAGAATGTCTGAAATAATACATGTGGTTCTATAGTAGAATATGATTTTTAGTAGAAAGTCAATGTCTTCATGTTCCTCTGGATATTCCATAATGAGATGCATGTCCTCTCTGAACGCCCTAATGTCAAACTGTAGAAGGTGATACAGAGAGCGAGGGAGATCTCTCCTTTCAAACGGGACAAAAGCAATGGAAAATTGTGCGTTTCAGTAGAGTAAATATTGAGAGTAGGGAGACATGAATGTTGAGAAGAAAGGCATTTCTGGGCCATGTCTGTGTAGCGGTGCCAAAGGGGCCTGCGTCATCTGATCCATTGTTTAGTGAACGGGGGGATCAGTAAGCAAGTGCTTCGCCGGCCCGGCCCCTGTCCCTCCTCTCTCCCCAGCTGTAGCCTCCTCTCTGTTTATGTTTGCAATGCCCTTGCCTTGAAGTGGGACTACACAAGCAAAGCCCCACCATATGTGAGTGGAGTGGAGTGCGCTCCAACCTCTCTTGCGTGCACAATCACTTTCTCTCTCTTTCTTTCTCCCTGTCTATCTCTGTAATGTGGGGTCCTCTGTCTGCCCCTCTCTCTCTCCCCCTCATTCTCTCTCTCCATTTCTCCCTCTCTCTGCCTCTCTCCCTCTTTCTTCATCTCTCTGCCTCTCTCTCACTCCATCTCTCCCTCTCTCTCCATCTCTCTGACTCTCTCTGTCTTTCCTGCTCCCCTCCTGCTTGCCGAAAGTTCACCTTGTCCTTGACAGCACGCTCTTTGGGAGGAGATGAAAGGTAGGAATTTATACTTTTGAGTTTCAAAGACCTGCATCGAAGGACAGGGAGGATAGGTGGTATTACTTTGGAGGGAAATAATTGTGCCTTGAAACGATGTGAAAATCCTTTTTGATATTCACAAAAACAAAAGTTGGGGGATATGGTGGTAATGTCACAGAAATATGTCAGAGAATGTAAATGTTAAAATATTTATTGTGGTGTTTCATACTTACAAGCTCAGCACAAACCTCTGATAGAAAAATCTAACATATGAAAGCTATAGTGAAAAATGCCTAAAATCTTGTCATTGTTCCTGTCCAGGATGTCCTAGGTCAGCTCTGATGACTATTCTGGGCCTGCTCCAGCCTGTGTGTTGGGGTGATCTGACCTGGTCCATAACCATGTGTGTTCAGGTGATCTGGCCTGGTCCATAACAATATTTGTTCAGGTGATCTGGCCTGGTCCATAACCATACATGTTGAGATGGTCCGGCGTGTTGAGGTGGTCCGGCCTGGTCCATAAACATTCGTGTTGAGGTGGTCCGGCCTGGTCCATAATCATGCGTGTTGAGGTGGTCCGGCCTGGTCCATAATCATGCGTGTTGAGGTGGTCCGGCCTGGTCCATAATCATGCGTGTTGAGGTGGTCCGGCCTGGTCCATAATCATGCGTGTTGAGGTGGTCCGGCCTGGTCCATAATCATGAGATGGTCCGGCGTGAGGTGGTCCGGCCTGGTCCATAACCATACATGTTGAGATGGTCTGGCGTGTTGAGGTGGTCCGGCCTGGTCCATAAACATTCGTGTTGAGGTGGTCCGGCCTGGTCCATAATCATGCGTGTTCAGGTGATCTGGCCTGGTCCATAATCAATATTTGTTCAGGTGATCTGGGCTGGTCCATAACCATGCATGTTGAGATGGTCCTGGTCCATAATCATGCGTGTTGAGGTGGTCCGGCCTGGTCCATAATCATGCGTGTTGAGGTGGTCCGGCCTGGTCCATAATCATGCGTGTTGAGGTGGTCCGGCCTGGTCCATAATCATGCGTGTTGAGGTGGTCCGGCCTGGTCCATAATCATGCGTGTTGAGGTGGTCCGGCCTGGTCCATAATCATGCATGTTGGGTGGGCCGTGGTGTCTGTGTGCTTGTTTTGGACGCTCATTGGACCCTTTCCTCTCTGTTTACTTAAAAAACAAGCACTCAGTCTTCAAAGGCAGCTAGGCTTTTGTTCTGTCCTTTCGCCCACCCACACAGGACCACTATATTTCATTTTTTCATCCCCTCCCCTCCTTGTGTTCATCACTGAATGGACAATACTGTATAGGGGACTCAACACGTGCCCCGCAGGGATGCGTGCTCCGCCTCCTTCTGTACTCCCTGTTCACCCACGACTGCGTGGCCAAACGACACCAACTCCATCATCAAGTTTTTCTGATGATTCCACAGTTGTAGGCCTGATCACTGACAACAATGACTCAGCCTACACAGAGGTCAGAGAACTGGCATTGTGGTGCCAGGACAGTAACCTCTCCCTCAACATCAGCAAAACAAAGGAATGGATTATCGACTTCAGGAATCAGAGAGGTAGCCTCGCAAGCCATCTGTGCAGCGTTTCATGCAAGTTTACATGAAACGCTGCACGGATATCAATAGTATAGCACACCTGCACTCACTCATTCTCACCTTAGCACACATGCACTCACTCATTCTCACACACAAACACACACACACGCACATTCACACTACACATGCATCACGACAGTTCCTGCTAGACTTCTATTTATTATTGCTAAAAATACAGCACAATTTAAACACTTTCCTCTCCATATTATCCTCCCCAAAACACAAGGAAATATTGTACTAAACATTTGTTGAGTGCCTTCATGCATTTGTATTTTATTTTTTATTCCATTGAGCGTAAATGTTTTTGTGGCAATATTGAGAGGGAACCTGCAAGTCAGCGTTCTGCTCAGAGCCGCCCATAGCTTTTTGAGATTTGGTTGGGGAACCCTCCCACCTTTCAGGCAAAACAAATATATTTCAATTTGATAACTCATTTCATGCAATTGTACTCCTTTTGCCAGGGGGCGGAGAGAAACTTTTGCATGTTTGATGCACATTTACTGTAATTCTGCACATTTTGCTATGACTTATGCCATGATCATAATGATATCTGACAGAGAGTGTCTAACAAAATCAATGGGGAGGTCAGGGCCCCTGGGCACGTGCCCAGGGTTTAGATAGCTGGCTAGACTACCTTACCTAGCAATCTAAAAAATGTTAGCTGACATGGGCTAATTGAGTGACTGTCAGTGACTGACATAACAAGAGAGAAACTGCTGATGCACAACCAAATTTTGAAGTTGCACTGTATGAATTACATTATTCTAACTCTCAACATTAAGCTGAGTCCCTACTGAGTTCCTAAAAACTGGGGTCCTATGCACAGCGCATACCCTGGGCATAGGTAGATTACTTCATCCTCCTCTCTATCTATTTATCTCCTTCTCTCGCTCTGTCTCTCTCTTATTCTCTCACTCACCTGTTCTTGCTCTCTCCCCATCAAACATACAGTTTTAAATGCTGAACTTGTGCCAATGTGACAAGGGTTCAATTGACTCATCACTTGATTCATGATACGGCTTTGAAATAGAACACTGAAAGATGGTTTTTAACATGTTCAAGATCTCACCATATAATGACCCAGTATCTCAGGTGTGGAAAGTCCAATCAATGAACACAATAAACGGAACACTTTTGATTTCAGGAGAACGTGATATTCATCCTTCAAACTGTGGGTTGGAAGGAGAATGTATAGTAGCCTGAGTATCTACTAGTCTATGTCAAACAGATCTGTCACTGGAAACTCCTTGTGTTTCACCAGGCAGACACTTGTGGTGTTCTCTATTGTGTGTGTGGTGCCTAATTCTTTCTAACCAGAGATGAATCTGGACTAATTGTGCCATTGGAACTGCTGTGAAAGGTGTATATTGAGTGCCCTCTAGTGGCTCTAAATGCCATAGCACTCTGTCATCCAACCTGGGTGCTGGGTCTTATCCACTTGGAATGAAACGGAACTCAAACGGGAAGGACTGACTATGTGATCTTGTCCAAGAAGAAACACTTGTTTTGTTTTCCTTTTCAATTGTGTAACGTTTTACTATGTTTATGCTATGGTGTGCACTAGTGATGTACAGGTTGACTCATAACCTGCAGTCCCCGCGGTCATAGTTTTATCTGGGTGGGATGAACAAACAGAAAACAACACCTTAAAAATACATAAATGTAAACTGTCGTTCTTGTGCAATTTATATCTATAGGTTGAGGTTTTCTTGCATTATTTTAGGCTATCTGGCATGAGTGTATAAGCCTAAGGTTTAGGACAGGGGTGTCAAACTTATTCCATGAAGGGCCTGTCTGCAGGTTTTAGTTTTTTCCTTTCAATTAAGACCTAGGCAACCAAGTGAGGGGAGTCCCTTACTAATTAGAAACCTTAATTCATTAATCAAGTACAAGGAAGGAGCAAAAACCCGCAGCCACTAGTTTGGCACTGTGCTATATGGCTTAACATGCTGACTAGACCAGGCAGGCGTGTGCGTCTGCGTGCGCCATCTTACGCATGTTGATTTTGTCCATCCACACCAGAGGCGATCAGGACACACAGGTTGAAACAAACTCAGAACCAACTATACTAATTTGAAGACAGGTTGAAACGCATACAACACTCATGTAACATGCTGACTCCCCCCACTCCCGTTGCAAAACATAAATGTACATATACATGTTATTCAATCATTGCAAGTCCCGCATCTCCCATCTCCTTTTAGGAGCATATTACCATGTGGGTGATTGAAAGATGAACTGAGGTCCACACTCCAGTCCAGTTGGTGGTGGTAATGCACCTTAAGTAGCTAGGTCACGAAAATCAGAAAAGCAATCAATTAATCGTTTACCTTTGATCTTCAGATGTTTTCACTCACGAGACTCCCAGTTACACAACAAATGTTCCTTTTGTTCCATAAAGATTATTTTTATACCCAAAATACCTCCGTTTGTTTGTCGCATTATGTTCAGAAATCCACAGGAAAGAGCGGTCACGACACCGCGAACGTATATTCCAAATAATATCCATAATGTCCACAGAAACATGTCAAACGTTTTTTATAATCAATCCTCAGGTTGTTTTTAAAATATATATTCGATAATATATCAACCGGGTGTGTAGGTTTTTCAATAACACCGGGAGAAACAATGGCCGCTTTACTCTATAGCGCAAAACTCACTCTGAGAGCTCCCACCTATCCACTTATGCAATGTGATCTTTCACGTTCATTTTTCAAAATAAAAGCCTGAAACTTGTCTAAATACTGTTGATGCCTTAGGGAAGCAGTAGAAAAAGGAATCTGGTTGATATCCCTTTAAATGGAGGATAGGCTTGCATAGGAACAGAGAGGTTTCAAAATAAGAGGCACTTCCTGATTGGATTTTCCTCAGGTTTTCGCCTGCAATATCAGTTCTGTTATACTCACAGACAATATTTTTACAGTTTTGGAAACTTTAGAGTGTTTTCTATCCTAATCTGACAATTATATGCATATTCGAAATAGGCTGTTTCAAATGGGTATGTTTTTTAGCTAAAAACGAAAATACTGCCCCCTACACGCAAAAGGTTAATGAACTCGCACACAGAATCAGCGTATTCGTCAATGTTGTTGTTTGCCACAATGCGGAAACTTATCCCAGTCCACATGATCGAAGCAATCTTGATGCGTGGAATCCGATTGGTCGGACCAGCGTTGAACAGACCTGAGCGCGGGTGCTTCCTGTTTTAGTTCCTGTCTATAGGCAGGGAGCAACAAAATAGAGTTGTGGTCAGCTTTTCCGAAGGGAGGGCAGGGGAGGGCCTTATATGCGTCGCGGAAGTTAGAATAACAGTGGTTTAGGGTTTTGCCAACCCTGGTAGCACAATCGACATGCTGATAGAATTTGGGGAGCCTTGTTTTCAGATTAGCCTTGTTAAAATCCCCGGCTACAATAAATGCAGCCTCAGGTTATGTGGTTTCCAGTTTACATGGAGTCCAATTAAGTTCTTTCAGGGCCATCGATGTGTCTGCTTGGGGGGGAATATACACGACTGTGATTATGATCGAAGATAATTCTCTTGGTAGATAATGCGGTTGGCATTTGATTGTGAGGAATTCTAAGTCAGTTGAACAAAAGGACTTGAGTTCCTGTATGTTGTTATGATCACACCACATCTCGTTAATCATAAGGCATACACCACCGCCCTTCTTCTAACCAGAGAGATGCTTGTTTCTGTCGGCGCGATGCGTGAAGAAACTAGGTGGCTGTATCGACTCAGATAGCGTGTCTCGAGTGAGCCATGTTTCCGTGAAACAAAGAATGTTACATTCTCAGATGTCTCTCTGGAATGCTACCCTTGCTCGGATTTTGTCCACCTTGTTGTCAAGAGACTGGACATTGGCGAGTAGTATGCTCGGGAGCGGTGCGCGATGTGCCCGTCTACGGAGCCTGACCAGAAGATCGCTCCATCTGCCCCTTCTACGGCACCGTTGTTTTGGATCGCCGGCTGGGATCCGATCCATTGTCCTGGGTGGTGGACCAAACAGAGGATCCGTTTTGGGAAAGTCGTATTCCTGGTCGTAATGTTTTTGAGTTCCAGGACAATAGTTTCTCCCGACTTTATGTAATATAACCTAAGATTACCTGGGGTAACAATGTAAGAAATTACACATAAAAAAAACAAAATACTGCATAGTTTCCTAGGAACGTGAAGCGAGGCGGCCATCTCTATCGGCGCCGGAGAAGTACATATACCTGCTGGAGTGCGTGCTGCGGGTGGTTGCTGCTATGGTGACCAGTAAACTGAGGTATTGCGGGGTCTTATCTAGGAAAGACTTGTAGATGACCCAGAGCCAGTGGGTTTGGCAATGAGTATAAAGCGAGGGCCAGCCAACGAGAGCATGCAGGTCACAGTGGTGGGTAGTATATGGGGCTTTTGTGACAAAACAGAAGGCACTGTGATAGACTGCATCCAATTTGTTGAGTAGAGTGTTGGAGGATATTTTGTCAATTACATTGTGTCAATGGGATTCATATGTTTAAATTAATTATTAGAATATTCCACCCTGAAACCATATGATTGTATGAAATTGGTTACAATCATGAGATTATTCTAATGATGTGTGTGGTTTTAGTCAGTAGAATTATATATCCGTGAGTGTAGTTTTTAGTCAGAATTAGGGTATAACAATATCTGTACAATATGTCTATTAAAAACAGACTGTCTGAGCAGGATTCGGTGCCGACCTTGGCTGGGGGCCACTGAGAGTACTTCACAGGGTCTCCCTATCTTGAGGGAGGACGGGGAGTGATTCTCACGGACTCCCCAAATCTTTGTCGGCTGGGTAGCAGGACAGTGTGTACGTAGGATACCTAATGTTTGTGTGTGAAAGTATGTGCGTAAGAAGCCAGTATAAAATGAATGGTTTTGTACAACAGACCAGCAGTCTCGTGAATAAACCTTTTTGACCATTTTAGCTGGGCCTCCGTCTGTTTCATTCGACCAGTATCTTACAAATTCTGAGTTGCAGACTGAGTAGTATAATTGAATTGGGTTATGGACCTTGAGAACATAATTCTCATAACACATTACCAAAGTCGAGGATCGGTAGGATAGTCAGTTTTACGATGGTATGTTTGGCAGCATTAGTGAAGGATGCTTTGTTGCAAAATAGGAAGCCAATTCTAGATTTCATTTTGGATTGGAGATGCTTAATGTGGGTCTGGAAGCAGAGTTTACAGTCTAACCAGACACCTAGGTATTTGTAGTTGTCCACATATTCTTGGTCAGAACCGTCCAGAGTAGTGATGCTGGATGGGAGGACAGGTGCGGGCAGCGATCGGTTGAAGAGCATGCATTTAGTTTTACTTGCATTTAAAAGCAGTTGGAGGCCACGGAAGGACAGTTGAATGGCATTGAAGCTCGTCGGAGGTTAGTTAGCACAGTGTCCAAAGAAAGGCCAGAGGTATACAGAATGGTGTCGTCTGCGTAGAGGTGGATCAGAGAATCACCAGCAGCAAGAGCGACATCATTGATGTATACAGAGAAGAGAGCCGGCCCGAGAATTGAACCCTGTGGCACCCCGATAGAGATTGCCAGAGGTCCGGACAATAGACCCTCCGATTTGACACACTGAACCCTATCAGAGAAGTAGTTGGTGAACCAGGCGAGGCAATCATTTGAGAAACCAAGGCTGTTGAGTCTGCCAATAAGAATGTGGTGATTGACAGAGTCGAAAGCCTTGGCCAGGTCAATGAAGATGGCTGCACAGTATTGTCTATTATTGATGGAAGTTATATCGTTTAGAACCTTGGGGGTGGCTGAGGTGCACCCATGACCAGCTCGGAAGCTAGATTGCATAGCGGAGAAGGTACGGTGGGATTCGAAATGGTCTGTGATCTGTTTGTTAACTTGGCTTTCGAAGACCTTAGAAAGGCAGGGAAGGATAGATGTAGGTCTGTAGCAGTTTGGGTCTAGAGAGTCTCCCCCTTTGAAGAGGGGGAAGAATGTGGCAGCTTTCCAATCTTTGGAATCTCAGATGATACGAAAGAGAGGTTGAGTAACTAGTAATGTCTTATTTTTATTGCTGTAATTATGTCTCACGTGTGTACAGGTCACTTAATTCAGGGGAAGCTCTGGCCCAATGAAGGTAGCTCAGGGAATTTGTTGTCCCAAATGAGGCTTTCTAATGGTAGATGTCTGTTTTTAATCTAGGGATCCATTGTTGAATTGCTGGCTGACATGAGGTTAGACATTGGGTCATCTCTGGCTGGCTTAAGGCAGCTGCATCTGGGCCACTTCAGGACTGTAATTCCAAACCAAATGTGGACCGGAAGAAGGTGGTCATTGAGAGCCAGGTCCAGCCCAGATACATTTTGTTATCTGGGTAGGGTTTGGCTCAGGGCTATGACTAGCTTTAAGGTAACAGCTGTACAATATATTACCAGTTTAGGCTTAGGGTTAGCACTGTCATCCTACTCCTCTTTGGAGCCAAGGTGCAAGAACTAGGCTTTGGGCATCTCTGGAACAATTTGGGCAGCGGTCTAAGGCACTGCATCTCAGTGCAAGAGGCGTCACTACAGTCCCTGGTTTGATTCCAGGCTGTATCACATCCGGCCGTGGTTGGGAGTCGCATAGGGTGGCGCACAATTGGACCAGTGTCGTCCGGGTTTGGCCGGCGTAGGCCGTCACTGTAAATAAGAATTTGTTCTTAACTGACTTGCCTGGTTCAATAAAAAATAAAAATAATATATATATATATGTGTAATATTTTTTTCCTGATAAAATGTAACATAATCATAACTTCCTGTGTTTCTGCTTGTGATGACAATAAACTGCCACTAGATAGTGACACAGACTAAAAACAATGCATGTTACATTCTTTGAAATAATGATAGCCATCCTAATATGCTCCCATTACTGTGGTTTATCAGTGAGAAACACACGACATGCTGAACAATGTGGGGGGGGGGGTGTGTGTTCTTGCCTGCCTGCCTTTTGCGAGTGCGTGCATATGTGTGTGTGTCTGTCTTTCTCCCTTGTGTCTTGCTGTGTGTTGATAATGAGTTAACTGTTTGTTTACCCTCCTCTCGCTCAATCTCTTTCTCTCTCTGTCTCGGTCTTGAAGGGACTCCGACAGTAATATGCAGAACTAGCGAAGATTTTGTTCTCGGTCAATCTAACCTCCTCCCTCTCAACATCTATCATCTCTCCTTCTCATCTCTCCCTTTCTTCCTCTATCTAATGTATATTCTCTGACTCTATTTCTCCCTTACCATATGAAGATAATGCATCATGTCCAATCACTCCAGTCACACTGTGCTTAGCCAGTCAACCTGCTCTGACAAGCTGGAACAACATCAGCTACCGGTAAGTGGGATGGAAAGTTATATTTGCTTTTTATTCTTATAAGTGGCCTTGTTGATTAGCTGTTGTTCACATCATCCCACAGTTGAGGATTATATTTTTTAAAGCTTATATATGAATATGTTTAGTGATTTACTGAAAAGCGTAGACAGACAGACTGGCTGTCTGTCTCGCACCCTGGATGAGACTACACTGATACGAGTTACAGACACACTGTGTGTGTGTGTGTGTGTGTGTGTGTGTGTGTGTGTGTGTGTGTGTGTGTGTGTGTGTGGAGATATGGCTCCAGTCTCACGTCTTCACTCTGTTCTTCAATGACATTCATGAGGAGTGTTCTTTACAACCAGGTCACACGTGATACAAGTCAGTATTCCACGTAGGGACTTTCTCTGAGGATGTTGGGCGATGATGTGTAAACCTGCCACTAGGGGCAAAAGTGAGCGCTGTTACCTTCAAGTAGGTTTCAGTTTTGAAATCGAATTGTATTTGTCGCATGCACTAAATACAACAGATGTAGACCTCACAGTGAATGCTAACCTGTGCCCCTGCACATTGACTCTGTACCGGTACCTCCTGTATATAGCCTCGCTACAGTTATTTTAATGCTGCTCTTTTAAATATTTGTAAATTATTTACTTGTTTTTTTTACTTCACTTTTTTCTTAAACAATCTCAGTTGCTCTCCACACTTTCCTCACCCACCTAGATAAGAGGAATAGCTATGTGAGTACTCTGTTCATTGACTACAGCTCTGAGTTCAACACCATTGTCCCTTCTAAGTTTGTCACCAAGCTTAGGATTCTGGGTCTGAACACCTCCCTTGCAACTGGATCCTGTACTTCCTAACTGGCTGACCCCATGTGGTGAAGGTAGGCAACATCCCCTCTGCCACGCTGACCCTCAACACAGGGGCCCCACAGGGTTGTGTGCTTAGTCCCCTCCTGTGCTCCCTGTTCACCCATGGCTGTGTTGCCACGCACTAGTCCAACACCATCAAGTTTGCTGACGACACGACAGTGGTAGGCCTGATCAAAGGCGACGATGAGTCAGCCTACAGGGAGGACGTCATTGACCTGTCAGTGTGGTGCCAGAACAACAATCTCTCCCTTAAAGTCAGTAAGACCAAGGAGCTGAACATGGACTACAGGAAACAGGGGGAATGAGCACACCCCCATCCATATCAACGGGGCTGCAGTAGAGCAGGTCGAGAGCTTCAAGTTCCTCGGTGTCCAAATCACTAGACTTTAAATGGTCCAAACACACGCACACAGTCGTGAAGAAGGCGTGACAGCGGCTCTTCCCCCTCAGGAGGAAAGTTTGGCCCTCAAACCCTCAAAGTTCTACAGTTGTACCATAGAGAGCATTTTGACTGGCTGCATCACTGCCTGGTATGGCAATAGCACTGCCCTCGATCGCATGGCACTACAGAGGGAGACAGCCCAGGGCATCACTGGGGCCGAGGTCCCTGCTATCCAAGACATCTAAATCAGGCGGTGTAGTAGGAAGACCTGTCAAATCTGCTATCAAAATGGCTATGCGGACTATCTGAGTTCTACTTGTAACTTTATCGACTTTTTATTTTTGCACTGTCTCTGTGCACACTCACAGCCCCCCCCCCTTGTTGAAAGAAATACGGTCGAACCCATTGGGTATCTCATTACACCCTCATATGCCATATCTTGAAATATGCAAACAGGATGCATGTTTTTGAATATTTTTTATTCTGTACAGGCTTCCTTATTTTCACTCTGTCAGTATTGTGGAGTAACTGCAATGTTGTTGGTCCATCCTCAATCACAGCCATTAAACTCTAACTGTTTTAAAGTCTCCAGTGGCCTCATGGTGAAATCCCTGAGTGGTTTCCTTCCTCTCCGTCAACTGAGTTACAAAGGACGCCTGTATCTTTGCAGTGACTGGGTGAATTGGGCTAGGCATCCCGCTAGCGGGACAACTTCCGGTGACACTGGAGGGCGCGCAATTCAAATAAATAATCATAAAAATCATGGATATTAAACCTATCTGTTGAAAGGTTAAATTCTTGTTACTCTAACTGCACTGTCCGATTTACAGTAGCTATTACAGTGAAAACATGCCATGTGTATGTGGACGGTGCCCCACATCAAAATATTTTTTCACCGGCACAGGCTTCATAAATTCACAAATAGCGATTTACATATTCACTTACTTTCTGAAAATCTTCCTCTGATTTGTCATCCAAAGGGCCCCAGCTATAACATGTAGTGTTGTTTTGTTAGATAAAATCCTTCTTTATATCCCAAAAAGTCAGTTTAGTTGGCGCCATTAATTTGAGTAATCCACTCGTTCAACATGCAGAGAAAGGAATCCGAAAATCAGTCACAAGTCAAAAGTTTCTATTTACCCCTTAGATACCCTAAAATGTCATCAAATTACAATATTTCTTACGGAAAGAAGTATGTTCAATAGGAAACCGATTTTATCAGGTGCGTCCTGTCTTCATGGCACACAAACACGAATTTCCAAGACTGTGTCCCTGTACTAAAATTGATATTTCGTCTTCATTTTTGAAGTTACAAGCCTGAAACCTTGAACATATACTACTGACACCATGTGGAAGCCATGGGAATTGCATCCAGGGAGCTTATTTTCAAAATGCCTCGTACTTGCCATTCTAAGAGGATGGTCTATCAAAACAAGACATTTCTGGTTGGTTTTTCTTTGGATTTTCTCCTACCATATATGTTGTGTTATATTCTCCCAAATTATTTTTAAATTTCTACAAACATCAGTGTTTCTTTCAAATAGTACCAATTATATGCCTATCCTTTCTTCAGGGCCTGAGCAACAGGCAGTTTACTTTGGGCACGTCATTCAGACAGGAAGTGGAGAAAAAGGGGCCTAGCCCTAATAAGTTTTAATTTGAAGTGACAAAGTGTAATTAATAACTTCAGCATGCTCAAAGGATATTCAATATCTGCTTTTTTATTTTTACCCATCGACCATAGGTGCCCTTCTTTGCGAGGCATTGGAAAGCCTCCCTGGTCTTTGTGGTTGAATCTGTGTTTTGAAATTCACTGCTCAACTGAACCTTACAGACAATTGTATGTGTGGGGAACAGAGATGCGGTAGTTATTCAAAAATCATGTTAAACACTATTATTGAGCACAGAGTTAGTCCATGCAACTTATGTGACTTGTTAAGGACATTTTTACTCCTGAACTTATTTAGGCTTGCCATAACAAAGGGGTTGAATATCTATTGACTCAAGAAATGTCAGCATTTAATTTTTATTCATTTGTAAATATGTCTAAAAACATTATGGGCCATTTACACAATCTCAATTTAATCAATTTCAGGCCGTAACACAACAAAATGTGGAAAAAGTCAAGGGGTGTGAATACCTTCTGAAAGCACAGTATATGATGACAAAATAGTGTATGTGATCTATCACCTATTTCCCCAGTCTTTTCTTCACATATTCCAGTAGACTGTCCTGCATGCTCTCACTATGGAGGATCTGCTTGGGAACAGTCTTTACCATCCAACCCTGTAGGAGGGAGAGAGGCAAGCGGCATGGTTTCAGTGATGGCTCTGACTATACACTGTAAATACTTCTCCTTTCCAAATCTGTACATGTTCTCATGTGTTTTACCAGTACTGTGTGACAAATGCTGCCGTAGGTCTTGTCCCCGGCTAGGAGGTACTCCAGGGACGACCTGACAAAGTCCTCTGCTGTCAGGGTCACCATGTTGGGCTTCTGGTAGCCTGTCATGGGGGTGGACACGCCAAATGGAGCCACTGCCTGTGACACAGAGATACAGGAAAGATAAATAGAGTAAATCAGACAAATAGAGCAGACGAAGTCAGAGCTCAGTTCCATTTCAAATCAGTCAAGTGTGGAAGTGAATTCAACTTCCAATTGAAAAGTGGCATTTATTTCCCTTGAGTACTTTTTTAAATGATTGATTAAGCTGGAATTTCAATTCACCAGCTAAACTGACTGAATTTATATAGAATTCACCCCAGCTCTGATAGCAGATCCCCAGTACACAGTCAGTGCACATACGGATCATTTGAGCACCCTTCCCCCTTTCGTATGAATGTAAAATAGATCCATGCACACTGATGCTTAGATGTATCACTGCACCTGTATCATGACTCCTTTAGCTTTATATTCAGCCTGCAGACCTTGAGAGAACCTCTCCACAAACACCTGGACAAAGACCGACACATAGAAACATTGAAATCACTATCACTAACAAAATCACTATCACTAACAATTATTTGTTACACTAATTCCAGAATAATTTTTCAACAACTTACTGATCATCCTGTACTTAAATTAAGCTAAGAGAAGCGATTTCAAAGTGAAAGACAGAGCAGATCTGTACTAGCCTTTGATGCGCAGTACATGGTGTATATGGGGGAAGGAACACTGGCCACACCAGAGGAGATGTTCACGATCATCCCCTTCCCTCTGTAAGGGCATAAGAGAATATACATCCAAATACATGGCTCTGGTCAGGACTACTCAAGCTCTACTCCTAACATTCATCAACATATGTTCATCAAGCAATCAACAGACAATTTCAGTAAACTGGACTTTTGATTCATTGACAGTGTGAAGTCTCAGTATTATATTGAGGAAAACCTCTCTCCAAAAACACCTCATCTCCATCCCTGGCAGGACTATTTGGCACATCTGTGGGATAAAGTATAAGACAAGTCCGTTAAAAACAAGAAGACACCTAAAGCGATACCCATAGACTTCCACTCATTGCGCTAACGCTACTTATCATTGGCCCGCGAAACAACCTATAACTTCCCTCATACAGGACACAGAGACATAAAAATGGTATCCAAGAGTTCATCTGACTCTGGGGAAGTAGATAAAGGGCGTCATTGCCAACATCCTGAGGTATACCTTTTTAAGCATAAACACCTGATGCAATTCAATAGCAGTAAGTCTACCCACCTTGACCAAGGCTTTCACATTACAGTTGATCACTTTAGTAATTTTCTGGAAGGAAAAAAAAATACAATAGTGAAGTGTGTTTCCCATCTCCCACCAGGTAACATCAATGTAGGTGAGAGGACATGTGAGGTACGAGGACAGGCTAATAGATAACCAATAGTGTCTGACTCCTCTCACCTGTTCCAGGTATTTAGTCTGCAGGAACTTGCAGGGAATATGACTGGGTAGAATCCCCACGTTATTCACTGTGTGGATTGGATAAAATGTTAACTTTCATTGACATTAGGTAGACCATTTTTGGAGATCATTATTTCTCCTTGTCTTATTTATAATACTATACTTAAGCAATAAGTCCCAAGGAGGTGTGGTATATGGCCAATGTACCAAGGCTTAGGGCTGTTCTGAACGCACAACGTAACACGGAATACCTGGATACAGCCGCTAGCTGTGGTATGTTGGCCATATACCACAAACCCTTATTGTGCCTTATTGCTATTAAAAACTGGTTACCAACGTAATTAGAACCTTCAAAATATAGATATTTGTTGTCATAGCCGTGGAATATAGTCTGATATACCATGACTTTCAGCCAATCATCATTCAGAGCTCAAACCACCCTGTTTATAAACTCATTTTTAACATTTCCTATAAATACAACTGAATGACACGACTTATTGCACTTACAAAAATCTGAAAACCACGTACCTAATACACCAATATTTAAGCCTTTCAGCTTCTCCTTAATGCACTCGTACATGTCATCCTCAGTGAAATCGGCTACGATCACTTTCACTTTCTGACCCGTGGTTTCTTCTGTGAAAGAGCAATGTCACGGAATGAAGATCAATAGATACATCATTGATCCCATTGACCTAACATCTAAACAGTCCCCAATGACAATGTTGCTCATCCCAGAAGAAGAAGGATGTTAGTTCCTCCCACCTATCTCCAGTGCCACCCGATCCAGTTTGTCCTTGGTTCTGCTCAGGATCACCACGTTCAGCCCACGTCCTGCCAGCTGCACAAGTGGGATGGAACCACAGGAGTTAGTGATAAATAGACAGGTGGGATTGAACCACAGGAGTTAGTGATGGACAGACAGGTAGTGTTGAACCACAGGAGTTAGTGATGGACAGACAGGTAGTGTTGAACCACAGGAGTTAGTGATGGACAGACAGGTAGTGTTGAACCACAGGGGTTAGTGATGGACAGACAGGTAGTGTTGAACCACAGGAGTTAGTGATGGACAGACAGGTAGTGTTGAACCACAGGAGTTAGTGATGGACAGACAGGTAGTGTTGAACCACAGGAGTTAGTGATGGACAGACAGGTAGTGTTGAACCACAGGAGTTAGTGATGGACAGACAGGTAGTGTTGAACCACAGGAGTTAGTGATGGACAGACAGGTAGTGTTGAACCACAGGAGTTAGTGATGGACAGACAGGTAGTGTTGAACCACAGGAGTTAGTGATGGACAGACAGGTAGTGTGTTAGTGAACCACAGGAGTTAGTGATGGACAGACAGGTAGTGTTGAACCACAGGAGTTAGTGATGGACAGACAGGTAGTGTTGAACCACAGGAGTTAGTGATGGACAGACAGGTAGTGTTGAACCACAGGAGTTAGTGATGGACAGACAGGTAGTGTTGAACCACAGGAGTTAGTGATGGACAGACAGGTAGTGTTGAACCACAGGAGTTAGTGATGGACAGACAGGTAGTGTTGAACCACAGGAGTTAGTGATGGACAGACAGGTAGTGTTGAACCACAGGAGTTAGTGATGGACAGACAGGTAGTGTTGAACCACAGGAGTTAGTGATGGACAGACAGGTAGTGTTGAACCACAGGAGTTTTTTTTTAAAGTATTTTTTTATTTCACCTTTATTTAACCAGGTAGGCAACTTGAGAACAAGTTCTCATTTACAATTGCGACCTGGCCAGATAAAGCAAAGCAGTTCGACACATACAACGACACAGAGTTACACATGGAGTAAAACAAATATACAGTCAATAATACAGTAGAAACAAGTCTATATACAGTACAATGTGAGCAAATGAGGTGAAATAAGGGAGGCAAAAAAAGGCGATGGTGGCAAAGTAAATACAATATAGCAAGTAAAACACTGGAATGGTAGATTTGCAGTGGAAGAATGTGCAAAGTAGAAATAAAAATAATGGGGTGCAAAGGAGCAAAATAAATAAAATAAAATAAATACAGTAGGGAAAGAGGTAGTTGTTTGGGCTAAATTATAGATGGGCTATGTACAGGTGCAGTAATCTGTGAGCTGCTCTGACAGCTGGTGCTTAAAGCTAGTGAGGGAGATAAGTGTTTCCAGTTTCAGAGATTTTTGTAGTTCGTTACAGTCATTGGCAGCAGAGAACTGGAAGGAGAGAAGGGCAAAGAAAGAATTGGTTTTGGGGGTGACCAGAGAGATATACCTGCTGGAGCGCGTGCTACAGGTGGGTGATGCTATGGTGACCAGTAAGCTGAGATAAGGGGGGACTTTACCTAGCAGGGTCTTGTAGATGACCTGGAGCCAGTGGGTTTGGCAACGAGTATGAAGCGAGGGCCAGCCAACAAGAGCGTACAGGTCGCAATCGTGGGTAGTATATGGGGCTTTGGTGACAAAACGGATGGCACTGTGATAGACTGCATCCAATTTGTTGAGTAGGGTATTGGAGGCTATTTTGTAAATGACATCGCCGAAGTCGAGGATTGGTAGGATGGTCAGTTTTACAAGGGTATGTTTGGCAGCATGAGAAGGATGCTTTGTTGCAAAATAGGAAGCCAATTCTAGATTTAACTTTGGATTGGAAATGTTTGATGTGCGTCTGGAAGGAGAGTTTACAGTCTAACCAGACACCTAGGTATTTGTAGTTGTCCACATATTCTAAGTCAGAGCCGTCCAGAGTAGTGATGTTGGACAGGCGGGCACGTGCAGGCAGCGATCGGTTGAAGAGCATGCATTTCGTTTTACTTGTATTTAAGAGCAATTGGAGGCCATGGAAGGAGAGTTGTATGGCATTGAAGCTTGCCTGGAGGGTTGTTAACACAGTGTCCAAAGAAGGGCCAGAAGTAGACAGAATGGTGTCGTCTGCGTAGAGGGGGATCAGAGACTCACCAGCAGCAAGAGCGACATCATTGATGTATACAGAGAAGAGAGACGGTCCAAGAATTGAACCCTGTGGCACCCCCATAGAGACTGCCAGAGGTCCGGACAACAGACCCTCCGATTTGACACACTGAACAATCATTTGAGAAACCAAGAGTCAGTGATGGACAGACAGGTAGGGTTGAACCACAGAAGTTAGTGATGGACAGACAGGTAGCATTAAACCGTAGGAGATAGTGATGGACAGGTGGGATGTCACAGGGATATTCAGAAACAACAATGGGAACTTACTTCAAAGGCATATGCCCTCCCTATTCCGTCTGACCCACCAGTGACCACTGCAACAGAGGAAGGTGGGATAGGATGTCACTGGAAATCTCTTTCCACATAGCTGATAGAAGTAACCAGGCAGTAACATTTCCCACCACTACAGGCTTCATTCACCACAGCATGGGTGTACTGCTCCACTTAGAACTTCCCTTTCCTCTTCCCTCTCCTCTCCTGCAGACAATAAAAATAGGAATTTTCTTCTGTGTTTGTTTGCATGTGCTATCTTGTCCTGACACAGTGTACTCATATACATACAGCGTGTTCCTCAGTTCTGATAAAACGGCCGCAAGGACAGAGAACCAACAGGAGATCAGTCTCTGTGTGTTTAATTTGACCTTTGTCCTGATGAGTCTGATTTCTGTTCACGCACACACATGCAGTATGTACTCATTCTAGAACTGTCTGTGTGTTTTATACACTGACATTATACAATGGGTGGGTCTAATCCTGAATGCTGATTGGTTAAACCTGCATTCCAGCTGGAGTCTATTCCACAAGTTACCACCGGCTAAATCTACAACGTTAAATGCCTATTTACTCTGTTACATCTGACTGCACAATCCACTGTCTCATCAGCCCAGCCAGGCACCTTAAACTTGATCTCCACTATAAAAACATCTAGACAGTATCTCACATTTCTTTTAGACTAACATTTAGTTTTCAACAGCGGAGATTTGTACAAACCTTGCTTTCTGTCTCTCTGACACTTAATAAAACATTGTTTCAATATTTAAATTGGATCTCCAACTGTCCCATAGTAATGAACGTGTTGGGGTTGGGACGAAAGAGAGAGGCAGGCAGAGTTTCTCAGCCAGTCGAATTCATGAATCAACTGGCATCATTTTTCTGGATATTTACAAAGAAATGTCAATTTAAAAAAGGTCAAACGAAACAAAGTGTAGCTAGTTTGCAGTCTTTCCAGCTTCAGTTTGAGGTTAGTGTTAGCTGTGTTGTTGGCTAGTTCCTCTGAACAACAGTGTCCTAATGAGAGAGTACAGGCGAAATCTTGCTTCATTTGCTCATTGTTATGGATGTATCCAAAACAATGTCACTAGAAAACAGCTTAAACTATTATTCTGGCTGCACTGTTTGACGTGTCTGTAAGTTAGTCATAGCTGGCTATCAAGCAAGCAAGGGATAAGAACGTTGTCAGCCAGTATGGCAATGGAACATTTAGAATGAATGTCTGGGTTGCGTCCATAGATACAGAATTCAGGGTTGATTGTATTGGGCAACTAAGCAAAACACTACAATTTCAGATTTGGACTATTCATTTTTATACAGTGTCATGCTAGCAATGTCATGCTAGCAAAACATTACTTTCATAAATTGCATAATTATTTGGAGTGTTTTTAATATTGCTGCGGTATTTGCAGTCCGGTGTTTATTTCTCTGTGGTCCCAGTAACAAACTCATCCATACTTTCTGACCATGAGGCAGTACCTGGCTTGAAGAGCGAACAAAAACTAAAAATGTTTGTCTTCACCATGCCTCAGTAAACCAACAGGCCAGAAGAATATTGTTGTTTGTCTTTGACTAATGCAATTCACTAATTGTATATGCTTGGGAACACAAACACACACATACAGTGATAGTGAACATAAAAGTTCAGAATAACAACTCCAGCCTTCGAGAACCTTCGAATCAAACTCTACAACAGAAGCCCTGGTATGTTCCACTCTGAGGGGAAGGGAGGGATGTTGAGGCTGCATTGTTTATTGACCTTAAAATAACAAAGGCAGCAGTATCTTAACAGAACTGAGTGGTCTTAGGGCTGTCCAAGCTAGCCTGCGTGTCTTTCTCCCTCAGTAGCTAGCGGAAGTATATCCAGTCTCCTCTGAATGTACAATGTCCAGACTGTCTGTTTTCCTCCTCTTGTCTTCTCCTGCATTGCTTCAGGGCAGAGAGATGAAGCAAGAACAGACGCAAAGCACATCTTGACGCACCAAAAACTTCCCACAGAGGAAGAATTAGAAACAACACGGTATGGGACACTGAAGGCTACACAAACACACACAACACAAAGACACACACTGAAGGCTACACAAGCACACACACACGGACAAATACTGAAGGCTACACAAACAGACAAAATACCGAAGGCAACACAAACACACACATACACACAGACACAGCCTTCAGTCTGTGTATGTGTGTGTTTGTGTAGCCTTCAGTCTACACAAACACACACATACTCACACACTCTAACCAAACATGTCACGAACACTCAAAAACGCTTGATAGTGAAAGGAAACAGAGAAAGAGAAACAAACATATGTTCATTTGATTTCAAATGAGCTTGAGAGACTCCTCCAGGTTAAGGGGAAGGAAGAGGATAATACGCTCCAGAACATACTGTTCTAATTGCTTTTTTCCCCCCTGTGCTGGATTGGAATGGAACAGAAGCAGAGCTTGGGAAAAGGGAGGTGGTCAGGCTGCGTATTGTTGCTCCTTTATGTGGAAAGAGAACACCACAGTTTATAGCACTGTGGGAGGCAGAACACACTCAGAGGAGAAGAGGACCCAGTAACACCAGTTGACTGCTCCCTCAGGACCACAGGACTAGTTGTGTGTGTCCCTGTGTGTTTCAGTTGGTGTGTGGGCGTGTATGTATTTTGATTGCGTAGCACTCAATGTCCCACACCGTGTGGTATAATATTAGGTCAGGATGTGATCTTTTAGGAAACTGACTCTGAGACTTTCTGACTATATAAGTCTGACTATATAAACTGCCTTCAGAATGTATTCACATCCTTTCCACATTTTGTTGTGTTACAGCCTGATTTTTGATGGATTAAATTTAGATCACTGGCCTACACACAATGGTCTTGATGTCAAAGTGAAATTATGTTTTCAAAATCCATCCAAAATGAAAACCTGAAATGTCTTGAATCAATAAGTATACAACCATTTTGTTATGGCTTAAATAAAGGCTTAAATAATTTCAGTAGTAAAAATTTGCTTAACAAGTCACATAATACGTTTCGTTGACTCTGTGTGCAAAAGTGTTTAACATGATTTGGTGTTTAACATCATTTTAAAAATGATCTCAACTACAGCTGAAGTTGGAAGTTTTACATACACCATAGCCAAATACATTTAAACTCAGATTTTCACAATTCCTGACATTTAATCCTAGAAAAATTCCCTGTTTTAGGTCAGTTAGGATCACCACTTTATTTTAAGAATGTGAAATGTCAGAATAATAGTAGAGAGCATTATTTCTTTCAGCTTTTATTTCTTTCATCACATTCCCAGTTGGTCAGAAGTTTACATACACTCAATTAGTATTTGGTAGTATTTCCTTTAAATTGTTTAACTTGGGCCAAACGCTTTGGGTAGCCTTCCACAAGCTTCCCACAATAAGTTGGATGAAATTTGTCCCATTCCTCCTGACAGAGCTGGTGTAACTGAGTCAGGTTTGTAGGCCTCCTTGTTCGCCCCCGCTTTTTCAGTTCTTCTACAGGATGAGATCAGGGCTTTGTGATGGCCACTCCAATACATTGACTTTGTTGTCCTTAAGCCATTTTGCCACAACTTTGGAAGTATGCTTGGGGTCATTGTCCATTTGGAAGACCCATTTGGAACCAAGCTTTAACTTCCTGAGTGATGTCTTGAGATGTTGCTTCATAATATCCACATCATTTTCATTGCCCTCATGATGCCATCTATTTTGTGAAGTGCACCAGTCCCTCCTGCAGCAAAGCACCCCCACAACATGATTCTGCCACCCCCGTGCTTCATGGTTGGGATGGTGTTCGTTGGCTTTCAAGCCTCCGACTTTCTCATTTTACTGTGGATATAGATACTTTTGTACCTGTTTCCTCCAGCATCTTCACAAGGTCCTTTGGAGCGAAACGTGTAAATCAATCCCAGAACAACAGCAAAGTACGTTCATCTCTAGGAGACAGAACGAGTCTCCTTCCTGAGCGGTATGACGGCTGCGTGGTCCCATGGTGTTTATACTTGCGTACTATTGTTTGTACAGATGAACGTGGTACCTTCAGGTATTTGGAAATTGTTCCCAAGGATGAACCAGACTTGTGGAGGTCTACAAAAAAAATTATGAGGTCTTGGCTGATTTCTTTTGATTTTCCCATGATGTCAAGCAAATAGGCACTGAGTTTGAATGTAGGCCTTGAGATACATCCACAGGTACACCTCCAATTGACTAAAATGATGTCATTTAGCCTATCAGAAGCTTCGAAAGCCATGACATAATTTTCTGGAATTTTCCAAGCTGTTTAAAGGGACAGTCAACTTAGTGTATGTAAACTTCTGACCCACTGGAATTGTGATACAGTGAGTTACAGTGCCTTGCGAAAGTATTCGCCCCCCTTGAACTTTGAAACCTTTTTCCACATTTCAGGCTTCAAACATAAAGATATAAAACTGTATTTTTTTGTGAAGAATCAACAACAAGTGGAACACAATCATGAAGTGGCACGAAATGTATTGGATATTTCAAACTTTTTTAACAAATCAAAAACTGAAAAATTGGGCGTGCAAAATTATTCAGCCCCTTTACTTTCAGTGCAGCAAACTCTCTCCAGAAGTTCAGTGAGGATCTCTGAATGATCCAATGTTGACCTAAATGACTAATGATGATAAATACAATCCACCTGTGTGTAATCAAGTCTCCGTATAAATGCACCTGCACTGTGATAGTCTCAGAGGTCCGTTAAAAGCGCAGAGAGCATCATGAAGAACAAGGAACACACCAGGCAGGTCCGAGATACTGTTGTGAAGAAGTTTAAAGCCGGATTTGGATACAAAAAGATTTCCCAAGCTTTAAACATCCCAAGGAGCACTGTGCAAGCGATAATATTGAAATGGAAGGAGTATCAGACCACTTCAAATCTACCAAGACCTGGCCGTCCCTCTAAACTTTCAGCTCATACAAGGAGAAGACTGATCAGAGATGCAGCCAAGAGGCCCATGATCACTCTGGATGAACTGCAGAGATCTACAGCTGAGGTGGGAGACTCTGTCCATAGGACAACAATCAGTCGTATATTGCACAAATCTGGCCTTTATGGAAGAGTGGCAAGAAGAAAGCCATTTCTTAAAGATATCCATAAAAAGTGTTGTTTAAAGTTTGCCACAAGCCACCTGGGAGACACACCAAACATGTGGAAGAATGTTCTCATCAGATGATACCAAAATTGAACTTTTTGGCAACAATGCAAAACGTTATGTTTGGCGTAAAAGCAACACAGCTCATCACCCTGAACACACCATCCCCACTGTCAAACATGGTGGTGGCAGCATCATGGTTTGGGCCTGCTTTTCTTCAGCAGGGACAGGGAAGATGGTTAAAATTGATGGGAAGATGGATGGAGCCAAATACAGGACCATTCTGGAAGAAAACCTGATGGAGTCTGCAAAAGACCTGAGACTGGGACCGAGATTTGTCTTCCAACAAGACAATGATCCAAAACATAAAGCAAAATCTACAATGGAATGGTTCATAAATAAACATATCCAGGTGTTAGAATGGCCAAGTCAAAGTCCAGACCTGAATCCAATCGAGAATCTGTGGAAAGAACTGAAAACTGCTGTTCACAAATGCTCTCCATCCAACCTCACTGAGCTCGAGCTGTTTTGCAAGGAGAAATGGGAAAAAAATTCAGTCTCTCGATGTGCAAAACTGATAGAGACATACCCCAAGCGACGTACAGCTGTAATCGCAGCAAAAGGTGGCGCTACAAAGTATTAACTTAAGGGGGCTGAATAATTTTGCACGCCCAATTTTTCAGTTTTTGATTTGTTAAAAAAGTTTGAAATATCCAATAAATGTCGTTCCACTTCATGATTGTGTCCCACTTGTTGTTGATTCTTCACAAAAAAATACAGTTTTATATCTTTATGTTTGAAGCCTGAAATGTGGCAAAAGGTCGCAAAGTTCAAGGGGGCCGAATACTTTCGCAAGGCACTGTATATGAGAAATAATCTGTCTGTAAACAATTGTTGGAAAAATGACTTGTGTCATGGACAAAGTAGATGTCCTAACTAACTTGCCAAAACTATAGTGTGTTAAAGAAATTTATAGAGTGGTTGAAAAAATAGTTTTAATGACTTCAACCTATGTGTATGTAAACGTCTGACTTCAACTGTGTCAGATATGGGCAGAACGCTTAAATTCTTGTTAATTTAACTTCACTGTCCAATTTACAGTAGCTATTACAGTGAATGATTACCATGCTATTGTTTGAGGAGAGTGCACAATTATTCCACAATACAAACCTAATTGAGTGAAAAGAAGGAAGCCTGCACAGAATATACATATTTAAAAATATGCACTAAAGTAATACTGCAAAACATGTGGCAAAGAAATTAACTTTAAAATGAAGTGTTATGTTTGGGGAAAATCCAACACAACACATCACTAAGTACCACTGTTCGCTTGAAATATATGGTAAGACTTGAAAATGGCTGTCTAGCAATGATCAACAACCAACCTGACAGAGCATGAAGAATCTAAAAAATAATAACGCTAAATATTGTACAATCCAAAACTCTTAGAGATTTACTCAGAAAAACTTACAGCTATAATCTCTGCCAAATGTTATTCTAACATGTACTGACTCACAGGGTTGAACATCAAGATAGTGTTTTATTTTTCACATTTATTTTTACAAATGTTAGAATTTTTCTTCCACTTTGACATTACAGAGTAGTTTGTGTAGATTGTACAATTAAATTAAATCAATTTTAATCCCACTTTGTAACATAACAAAATGTTGAAAAAGTGAAAGGGTGTGAAAACGTTCCTAAGGCACGTAAGTTAAAAAAAAATGGAAAAGTGGTAAGTGAATATGTATTCCCCCCTTTGCTATGAAACCCCATGACATTGATAGTTATGGCACAACATTGATAGTTATGGCATGACATTGATAGTTATGGCATGACATTGATAGTTGTGTTTAAAACAACTTTAATTCACTCACCTAAACTCCCCTCTATTCTTTAAAGTGACAATCAGCAGTAGAAACAGTAACAAAGCGTAATCCCCGCCCCTGTTTCAGTAAAAAGCTGATGGAACAAATCAAAATCAAATCAAATCAAATTGTATTAGTCACATGCGCCAAATAAAACAGTGAAGAAACCTTACACCTTACAGCTGACAGCTGAAGAAATGTCACCACTCTCAAATTCATAGACTGAGCTATGGATGCAAGGACTGACCATCTATGATATCAACATTTGAGTTTTAACCATGTTTTGAGGCTATATAGTGTTTGTTTACGTTTACTCTGTTTACAAACGTTGGATTATAAAACGTGTATCTTTTAGGTTCTGATGGGGTATGACCGTTGAACTAAACTCATGAGGCATTTAGAAGTTGTATTCTTCAAGAATCAATGGGTGCATATTATTAATTTATAATATAAGCCCAAAATTGATACAGCAACTGCTGATTGCCCCTTTAAAATCTCCTAACTGAACCACTGGGCTGTGAACGACCTTACAGAGTGTTCCCCAGGCACCCAGACATTTAAAGCTCTGGGGAAAAAATGAATGGGTTTAATCTGGGTCCAGATGGAACTCGTTGTCCTTCAGTATAATTAGCACAGTGAGATCACACTGTGATCACAAGTTGCCACACTTCTTTACATCCAGTGCAGTACCTCAGAGCCAGCTTGTCAGAGGTTTGATGCCACAAGGTGTTACAGGGAAAGGCATTCAAGTATAACATTTTCATATAAATGTTTAACCACTTCATGAGACATTACTTACAGATGATTCTTCCCAATTACTTACTTATAAAATAACTTATTTTTGACTCCAATGGCAATATTCAGTGAACACACACACACACACACACAGTCCCCACAAGTATAGTTAAACATGTCAACACACACGCTTCAACACACACTCAGAGCTCACCTGCCCACTCTCCCATGGATGTAAAGAAGGACTCTGGCTGCGGGAACCAAACTCTGGGATGAAACATCTTAGCAAAGCGGACCATTTTCACTCCATAAAAGACCATGACTGCAGTGCCAAGAGAGACAAAAAACACCTCCATGAAATCCATAGCACACAGACTAGCCCTTTAGAACTGCCTGTCTGCCTGCCACAACAAACTCTGACTCAGTCTGCTTTGACCACACTACAGCTCCTCAGCCAGAAACACTGGGGAATGACCGGGGAATAGCCAGTCCATAGCCCCCTCCATAGCCCCCCCCCCACACACACACACACAGAGAAGGATACATAAACAAAACACACAAACACACAAACACACACACACACACACACACACACACACACACACACACACACACACACACACACACACACACACACACACACACACACACACACACACACACACACACACACACACACACACACACACGGCCACACAAAAACAGACACCAAATTAAATCCAATCAGGCCAAGCTACAGCTTCCATTTCAGTTAAGGACAAAACAGAGAGCTTGTCAGATGTAGCCTCTACTTTTCTGTATCAAATTCAGAATGATTAGTGACTTAATTTAGAAATGCTCTCATGCATTTCCTCACAGCTAAATCAAGATGACTTACTTTTCTAGTGTTTGAAAATACATACAGGCTTTCTTCAGAACAAGGAGATTGTTCAAGACTGACGCCGAAATTGGACATGTGTCCAAGTCCTGAAGACGTCGGGAAATATCTTCAAAACCAGTCACTAGAGGTGAGAGGGAGCTCTATTGCCATAAAGTAAGCTTGGGTTTTGCTAAGGTGTTGTGCACAGGGCTACTGAATGGCTGTAATTACATGAAATGGAACGATTCAAAGCAGCAGGATGTTTTGGCGATTAAACCAATGTACTCATTATAGTTTACAGTAAACACATATGTTGGATCAATGATTGTGTGGTGAAAGATGTCTACAAACAAAATGGATGCACAATGAAAGGTTTTGAATGTAAAACTGTCTGCGTTACAAGTGTTAACAGTTTGGAGTTCTGTACTAAGACTTTTGAAAATTCACCACATAGTTGTGAAAATAGTACCATAGCGATTAAAATAAACAGTATAGTGTAGTGTACAAGGCAATGCTGAAATACCTGGGTTGTATATAACAATATATTTCATTCATTATCTGAATTTCATTGATACACTGTAAGCTGATGAATTTCAAGCAGAGAAGACAGGCGATACTGTATCAGTTGACAAGTAACATAGAAAAGGTGATCTTGTACAATGTTGCATGGGGCATAAAAGGAAGACACCACCTTGCTAAGTTTTTACAGTAGTCAACTGCTTTACAATACCCCTACTTCTGATTGTGTCTTATGTATGTACTGTATAAGGACAATTCAACTGTAAGGCTGACATATTTCCCAATTATGCTCACAACATGCCAATGGACACTTATTTTTTAAGTGTCAAATACTGAATGGAAAATGATATTTACCACCTACTACTCTTTCCATTCAGCACTTTAAAAAGAACAGATTTGAAATGTGTATCTTTCATTTTTTGCTATTGTATTAAATGGTAGTTAAAATGACTAAATGGTGAGCCCATCTGGTGTATTGGTGACTAAACAAAATGTGGTCATAATATTTCACGAAAAGCTTTGATTTTACATGAATGACTCAGGGGTGAAAGATGTGTGCACAATTAAAAGTTCTAAAGATAAGATAGGGGCATTACAAGTGTTATCACCTTAGAGTTGTTTTACTTTAATACTGTACATCTGAAAAATGTGCCAAAGTGATTGAAACAAAACTGTTAGGGAAATGTGCAATACGTCTGGAAAGAAGAAACAAAAAGTATTTTATGTACTCAAATGTACTACTATGATGATGACTTGTGATTTTACTTCACAGTAAGTTTTATACAAATCTGATATTGACAAGATCAGAGATGTACTGTATGCAACAAATCAAATGAAAGTGTATTGGTCACGTACACAGATGAGCAGATGTTACAGCAGGTGCAGTGAAATGCTATTGTTTGTAGCTCCTACAGTGCAGTTATACAATATCAATACAATACCAATATGCAAATAATACAGAAAGTCCAAAACAGAAAGAAATACATCCCCATGAGGTGTACCACCCTCCTTCAGGCCATGGATGAAGCATGCAATGATTTCAATCCAGACCAAAAGGTAAACAACTCTGGAATGTTTTACTGCAGCAAGCTGTAAATGATGGTTCATTCTGGGAACATTGCTGTATTTCGAATGGTACTGTAATTCACCCCACAGAAGTGTACCATACAGTATCTTTGGAGTGACAAAAACCTTTTGACCACTAGTGGGTGCATTGCATTGTTGTTTCTGGCACATTAACATATTTTGAGGTGTAAACATTTGTTTTTATTAAAAAAATATTCCTTCTTTATTATCACCCCTCCCCTAATTGGAGTAAAGTAATGGACAACAGTACTTGGGCTTTTACATACAGAATACATTTTATGGTCATGGTATATTTTACATTAGTTATATATATTTTTTTAGCTACCCTCAACCCCTCTCATCTATCTCTGAAAACCATCCAGTTTTGATTTCTAATTGCCAATTAATTTTCAACTGTGCCGTGATGTTTCACCAAAGTTCTGAACCTTTCTATTCTCATAGTTTCTAAGATTGTAAATTAATGATAAACATTTTTGCTGAGTATTATTATATTATTGATCGATTGACTATGACTTTTCAAATCAACCAGCTAAACATTGTTTCTTTACTTTTTAAAACGTGATTACATTGTGAAATATGTCTTCAATGATCACATCTCTGATCACACATGGGATAGAAATGATGGAAATTTGATGTTCAGTCAGTGTTAATGGGTAGTGCAAATGTATTGCCTAATGTGAAAACAGTGTAATGTACAGTAATTTACAGTACTGCAGCATAATACCAAAAATAACTATTTTAAAACATGGATCTTAAATGTTTTGCTGTTGGATTAACTGGTTTTTCAAAATTACTCAATTGTTGTTTTTTGGTGATTAAACCAACAGACTTATATTATATATATGATGATATATGATTAATTTATATGATGATTATATTTCACAGTAAACATATTTTGGATCAATGGTTGTGTGGTGAAAGATCTCTACAAACAAAATGAATGCACAATGAAAGGTTTTGAATGTAAAACTGGCTTCGTTACAAGTGTTGCCAGTTTGGAGTTATGAAAATTCATGACATACTTGTGAGAAAAAAAACTAACATCTGGGAATAATCTATTCTGAGTAAAACATATGCAAACACACCCACACCCAACATTCTCACACAGATTACGTCACGACGGCCGATTCTCAAATATTTTGTGAACCTATTTAATCATGGGATAACGGTCAATCGTGGCATTTTGTCACCCTCTACTGGACCACACACTTCATCAAAAGGCACAGAGATTACAACAGCAGAGTATATGGTACGTACTTTCACCTCACCTTCAAGCAAAGTGTGGGAACTGGGGCATGACGTGCACATGAAAACTTACCCCTTTACCACAACTACCATGTCTGATTGATTTTTAAAGGGCATTCCAACAAAAAGGTTTAGTAAAGTACCATATATTCTCTGTGGCATGCCCACTTCCCTGTCCCAACCCTTCTAAGACCACATGCTGCATGTGTGGCACTATGACTGGACCCACAGGTCACTTGCACTGTGAAAGCCCAGGAGGGAGAGGAACAACAGGAGAGGGAGATGGTTGCCAGGCAGGAGCACCAGCAAAGTAGAAGTTGAGACTTGTTTAGTCTCATTGGTCAAACCCATGAAATCAGGAGGCAGAGACAGAAGAATGCAAATATTTCACCTGTGAGGAATGTACCTGCATCGCCTATTTGAATGTTCAAACAAAACAACCAGCACCAGTTTCAATTATAATTTATTTTAAATTATAAATATCAAATCTTAAAGATAGAGCACTTACAGTAAAAAGCAAAAACTGTGATACAAAACACTGTCACACATTTAGATTTTTTAAACTGAAAGTGCTATATGTTGAAAACTTTACTGCTGATGTATAATTTTTGGGGAGCATATCAACAGTGGACTAATGAACATTATACAATGTTTTCAGTGAACTATCACTAAATTATGCTTGCTTCCCTGACAAGTGCATCATGGACTTGTTACAACTGTGCTGAGAAATGTTCCAGGAAAAGCACTTCCAAGTATATATTACTGAACAAAAAATGTCAAAGATTGTAAACATTCTATGCAACAACTATGAGAGAAATAAGCATGAAAGTATGGAACATTTCTGGGATCTTGTATTTAAGAGAATAAAACACAGGCCACTTTACATGTTACATTTATTTGTATATATACACACACTGAAAAATTTACCATGGATCCTCAGATCCTCAAAAGGTTTTACAGCTGCACCATCGAGAGCATCCTGACTTGTTGCATCACTGCCTGGTATGGCAATTGCTCGGCCTCCGACCGCAAAGCACTACAGAGGGTAGTGCAAACGGCCCAGTACATCACTGGGACCAAGCTTCCTGCCATCCAGGACCTCTATACCAGGCGGTGTCAGAAGAAGCCCCAAAAATTGCCAACAACTCTTGCCACCCTCGTCAGACGGTTCTCTCTGCTACCATACGGCAAGCGGTACCAAAGTGCCAAGCCTAGGTCCAAGAGGCTTCTAAACAGCTTATAGCCCCAAGCCATAAGACTCCCAAACATCTAATCAAATGGCTCCTTTTACAGTGCTGCTACTCTCTGTTGTTATGTATGCATAGTTACTTTAATAACTCTAACTACATGTACATATTACCTCAACTAACCCAGTGCCCCATTACATTGACTATGTACTGGTACCCCCCTGTATATAGTCTCACTATTGTTATGTTACCGCTGCTCTTTAATTACTTATTGTTATCGCTTATCTGGATTTTTAAAAACGGCATTGTTGGTTAAGGGCTCGTAAGTAAGCATTTTGCAATAAGCAATGATTTTGCTTAGTGCAAACCTCGACTACATTCGAATAGCCTGTAGCCAACATGCATATTGAGGTCTAAAAAAAAAAAAAGACCAAAACATAATATACATGTTTAAATAAGAAGTGCATAATGCTAGTACTTTCAGCAAGCACATTCATAATACACCAGGGTCCAGTAAAACCTCCTGACCTCCCAACACAAACTAAATAAGTCAATGATCCTTAACGCTCAGAGTTCCAGATGGATCAGATTTGGTGGACTACTTATCGTATAAAGTTCTTGGGGTAGAGCTTGAATAACTTTCCTTCCTGTGTGGGTTCAAACCCGTATTTCTCCAGCTGTTCCTTATCAAAGGAGCCTTCCTCAAAGTCTTTCTGGATCTGTGGGGCCACAGTCTCAGAGAACAGACCCTCAGGGGTGACAGCGGGCTCCGTTCCTGCCGGGGTGCGGTACGACACGTAGGGCTTGAGTTTGAATCCCTCTAAGTTTGGCACTACAAACTGAGGAATCATTGCCTGTACTGGAACAAATTTTCTGCTGGAGGTCAGTACTCCTGTTGGCTGTGCCCCTCTGCCTTTGTAGTGAGTCCTTGAGCCACGCTTGCTGGTGAATTCAGCCATACGATCTGCTCCTCTCACAAGGCCCCTTCGAAGAGCATTCAATACACCCATCGCATCGAAGAGTTTCGGTCTCGAGCTGGAGGACAAATCTGTATGGAGTCAATGAAATGGGTGAGATTACAACTGATAGTTTAAGCCTACTCTGGAAACAATATTAAGCAGTTAGCTCCTCACTGTGGTGAACCTAGCAACCTTTATGGTATCAGTTCTTTCACATTCGTTTAAATTAAGTAAATGAGACTAAGATGAAGAATGAGAAATCAATTGTTATATTCTTCACTCCAGTTTCCTTCGCTTTCTCGCTAACTCGAATTACCACATGTTCCATGTTGTGATTCTTCCTGAAGATATGGCTAATAATTGAAAACGTCTAAAAATTGTCCTCTGTCCATAGTTTCGTTGCTAGCAAGATGGTGTTTGTCCCTTGTATGTTGATAGCACGAGTTAATTAGCTAACGTTAGCTGATGTAGCTGGCAAAACACATGGCATGGGTTACCAACACACTCTCGGTTTGTAAACAGCTGTAGTGCGGACATTAATTGTTGAAGTAGCTAGCTAGATCAAATTTTGGATGAAACGCACGATAGGCACTAGCTACATGACTTCGATTAATCTCACTTTAGCGATAATACGTGGAAATTCTACACACTCACCTTGAACAGTGCCCACCGGAAGATAGAGCGCACACGAAGACACCGACGTCAGAATAAAACGTTTTGTTATTGGTTGGATTCAGTCAGTGGTAGCCAATTGGAATTCCAGATACTGGAATGAAAATACATGTGTACAAGACTTTGACAGTGGAGAATAAAGTGGAACGTTTGGTAATACGATCCAGTAAGTGATACTATTTTAATATAACCATATAGTGTGGTGCAATTCCTTTGTGTTTATTTGACTGCATGGCAACAAAACTGCATAGCGGGACTTCGTATGTTTGTTTGTCAGTCCATTGAGCTTCGCGTGGCAGTTGTTACTCAAATGGCCATATAGCCGACCGAGGTAAAGTTGGTTTTATATTCACACATTCGGACATTCAACAGATATTCGCCAAAAGCCATTTAAAAATGTGAAAATCATTTGCCACAAAATCATCAAACTAGATATGATTTATTCTATAAATGTCTAGCATACTTTTACAACCTGTTTTGAGTAGAAATTCCAGTTTTTATTTTATAGAAATACATACAATCTATAAAATCCCATTTGAAGTGATTTAAATCAATAACTAATTCACCGTTTGTCACAGAAACATCAAACTAGATATGATTAATTCTATAAATGTCTCGCATACTTTTACAACCTTTGCTTTGAGTAGAAATTCCAGTTTTGATTTGATTGAAATACATAAAATCTCATATTGCATTTAAAGATGAAGAGATCAATAACTAATTCAGTGATTGTCGCAGAAAAAAGGTGAAAATATGCATTTATTTGCAATAACTTTAAAGAAATGTTGATTTCAAGTGCAATTTGTTCTAAATGAAGTTGCACAATGTCTGCAAATAGTTATTTCTGCAAGGCATGTGAATTGAAAGGGATATGGTAATACCTTCACAGAACAGCGCAAACTGGCTCTAACCTGAATAGAAAGAGGAGTGGGAGGCCCCGGTGCACAGCTGAGCAAGAGGACAAGTACATTAGAGTGTCTAGTTTGAGAAACAGATACCTCACAAGTCCTCAACTGGCATCTTCATTAAATAGTACCCACAAAACACCAGTCTCAATGTCAACAGTGAAGAGGCGACTCCGGGATGCTGGCCTTCTAGGCAGAGTTGCAAAGAAAAACTACATATCTTTGTCCAGTGTCTGTGTTTTTTTGCCCATCTTAATCTTTTATTTTTATTGGCCAGTCTGAGATATGGCTTTTTCTTTGCAACTCTGCCTAGAAGGCCAGCATCCCAGAGTCGCCTCTTCACTGTTGAAAACAAGGACATTTCTAAGTGGCTCCAAACTTTTGAACGGTAGTATATGTTATGGTTCACTCTTAGATTTCCTTATCTCCACTGTGGAATGTCCATGTTGATCCTCTTGGTTGTCTTGGTCCTCTTGATCCATCCACCTGTCTTCTTTGTTAGTCAGGCCTGACCCCTTAGTTTTTTCCTGTAATCTAATTTAATATGACTGAAGATAAGATGCAGAATTTTATGCCAGGCCCCTTCTAATAGGGTATAACAGACTCCTTAGAACTTTGACCACATGGCCCTCTAGACAGACTACATGCCCTCTATCAAATCAAACTGTAATGTTTACTCAAAACAAAGGTTGTAAAGGTATGCTAGACATTTCTAGAATAAATCATACATAGTTTGATGTTTATGTGACAAACGGTGAATTAGATATTCATTTTTACATTTTTAAATGGCTTTTGGTGAATGTCTGTTGAATGTCTAAAACCAACTTTACCTCGGTATATAGCCGTCCACAGCCTGGACCTATGAGCACCAATTTAATATCTGGGATTAAATGTAATTGATTGGAAATATAGTCTTATTCTTCCATATTTCTTCCATATATACATTAGGGAAACATTCGTAGAGTGGTATGCCTGTGTTTTGTCAGTTTGTTGATCAAGCACAGCTAGGCAAAAAGTCCAGTTCTTGAAAACAATCCTGCAGTGCCCCTGCACAGTATTTTCTGAACAGGCCTTATTGTTATGCCTGTCATGAGCAATCTGTTTACGTTGGTGTGTAGTCTCCTTGTTTGTGGGTGAGTCTATTCAAGTATGCAAGTGCAGTGGCAAGAGGGTGTCTGGTGACAGAGTGCAGCAGAAAGTCACACTGTGCCAGTTCTCTGTGACTACAGCCAGTGAGTGATCCAGTGTTCTCATTTCTAATCTGTTTTGTTAGGGGATGTTTTTTGCCTTAATTACTTTTTAGGAGTTCAATAATTCACACAATGCACCTTTAACCCCATTCCTTTCTGATTAGGCCTATCACTGTATGGAATGATTGAAGTGTGTGAGAAAGACTTTCTGATATTTTCTACAGTCTCTTCCACTGTGACCTTGTTTTGTTGTTGCCAGGAATGGATGACAAGGTGGATGACAAAGATGAGGACAGCTGCAGTACATACCCAGTAATAAACCAAGTTCTATGTCTCCTACCCACTCTATTACCCTGTCTAATATGCAGTCTTTGATTCCATTCCTCTATCTAACCTCCTATATGCCTGGTCATGAATACACATCAGATGAATGTTGGTTTCCTTTTGGTTTTGTAGAGCCTGGTGCCTCTTGGCAGTGAAATCAAGGCCAGGATGCAACATTGGGTGGAGGACAGAACAGAGACTGCTATGCCATTGCCATTGGTAGGTAGCTACCCAACACTTTCTTCTCCAGCACTTACTCTGCAAAAAATGTTTTTGTGGCTGTTCTTAGATCAGCATGCCAAAAGCCTACTGTTTCGGCGTCCCAAATTGCTCCCAGTGTAAGCCTACTAGGGCTCTGGTCTAAAGTAGTGCATTTTATAGAGAATAGGGTGTCATTTGGGACAAACCCCTAGCCAATATATTAGTGTGGATGTGGTTTGGTTCACGCAAAATAATCATCTTCTTTTCCCCTCCCAGTGGACTGGTTTGCTGATCGTAGCTGTACTGGCTGTGGTGGGAGTGTCTCTCATAGGCGTTGTTGTGTTTTTATTCTACAGAAGATACGAACAGTACAGTCTGTATTCCCTTCCTCCATTCCCTCATAACCGAAGAGCTTACTATTTGATTTAATTGTTAGAATCAGTTGTTGTACAGTAACTACCTACTTGTATTAGCAAATATTTGAAACCAAAATATTTGAAACCAGTAAAATACTGAACATTGTTCAAGTTTGTAACATTGTAATGAACCCCCCCAAAAACTGTAGATTAGCTCTAAAAGCCATTTAGGCCTAATATGTTCATGGCATGTTTCTGTATGTGTTTTCCAGAGGAGGAGCAGCCTCACTATCGCTTCAGGAAAAGAGACAAAGTTATGTTTTATGGCAGAAAGATCATGAGAAAGGTCAGTCCCTCACATATTTTGTCTGGTGTGTCTCCCATAACTGTTTGGCGTTATTGTCAGTATAAATAGCACATAGAGATACAGTAGATTGTCCGTATGTTAGGCTCCACTGTAGCCTGGTCAAGCGGACTGAACACTGCGCTCTGGTTTCATTTGACTTCACTTGTCAGAATGTGAGCTACTGCGAGATCAGGCTGGTTCCACAGAGTATATTTAAATAAAAATATGTCTCCCTGTTTTTCTCCATACCAGGTGCAGACCTTGTCCTCTACCTCAACCCCTATCTCTACCTCAGGGTCCCAGAAGCAGCGAATCAGGAAGAGAACTAAAGTCCTGTCTATAGCACGAAAGTGAGTCATGACTACATTGTGTATTCAGATGACACCTGAAGTGATAAACTCTCCTTTCCTGATGGTGAACAATTTGACCAAGTTTTGTTAGTTTTAAGGATGAGTTTGAACACCACACACTAAGGCTAACACTCTGTGTCCCAGAATCCTGCGCATTAGGAAGGAGCCTCCCACCCTGGTGGCTAAAGAGCCCCCTTCCTCGTTGCTGGAGGCTGACCTCACAGAGTTTGACGTGCAGAACTCTAACCTGCCCTCTGAGGTGCTCTACATGCTCAAGAATGTCAGGTGAGGGAACCGCAAACATACGTCAACACTTAGACCAGGGATACTCAAATCTGGACCTTGAGTCCAGTTACACTGATAATTCTCATTCTTGCACTTTAATCCAGGCAGTCATTGTAAATAAGAATTTGTTCTTCATTGACTCGCCTGGATAATTATTATATATATATATTTTTTAAATGGTTAAACAACAACAAACCCAGGACACCTGGTGAGTTCAATTAACTACCAGATAAAAAATAAAACCAGAAGTGTACCAAGACTCAAGGTCCAGATTTGAGTATCCCTCACCTAGACTGAGTAAATTATGGGTTCTCATGTTGTAAGGTGTTGCATTACCAACAGTTGTGTTAGCAAAGCCTGTGAGTGATCACCCCTGTGTAATCCATCTCACCAGGGTCCTGGGCCACTTTGAGAAGCCTCTGTTCCTGGAGCTGTGTCGTCACATGGTGTTTGTGCAGCTCCATGAGATGGAGCCTCTCTTCCGTCCCGGGGACATCGACGACAGCATCTACGTGGTGCAAGATGGCCGTCTGGAGCTCTGCATACATGAGAGTGTAAGGTCTCCACATGCTATATCTATCTGGTGCTGGAGACAATGTTATTTCACCTCAATGAATAGGGAAATGACGAAGGTATTTGCAGTGATTGAAAGGAAATTGTATTCCATCTTTGACAAACATTTCGCCCCAAGGTCATGAAGGTCTCCGACATTACGATGTGTTTACAACTACATGTATTATGTTTGTAAAATTTGACAGTCAAATGCAAATGAAATGTATTTTGTTGTTATAGGATGGGACAGATGTGGTTGTGAAGGAGGTGTTGCCAGGAGACAGTGTCCACAGTCTGCTCAGTATCCTGGATGTCATCACTGTATGTTACGCTTTCCACTCTGTCATTTACACTTTGACTCAACTAGCGCATGTTTATATATCCGCTCCACTCTGATAAGTACCTAAGATACAGGAGGCTGGTGAGGGGCAAACGACTCATAGTAATGGCTAGAATGGAAAACCATGTGCTTGATGTATTTTATACCATTCCATTTATTCCATACCAGCCATTACAAGGAGCCCGTCCTCTGGTTTAAAGTGACACCAGCCACCACTGAACTAAGCTAGAATGAATTCCTCTCGTCCTCTACCACCTTATGCATCCCAGGGTCACTCAGCCCCCTACAAGACTGTATCTGCCAGAGCTGCAGCCCCTTCTACCATACTGCGTCTTCCAGCTGCTGCCTTCCAGTGTGTGTTTGAGAAATACCCAGAGACTCTGGTCCGCGTTATCCAGGTACTGTTACTATCATTGACAGACTGTCCTAGGTTGCGTCCCAAATGGCACTCTATTCCCTGTATAGTGCACTACTTTTGACCAGGGCCCAACTGATTCAATGCCATTTGGGATGTGGTCTGTAGATAGGGAAATCAGCGATTATATAATCTCACTCAAATACTGGAGATTACACCCCTGACTGGTTTGTATGCAACTGAAACATTATTTTGTAGCTACACAGCTAACCGCAAGATACAAAATGGCTGAGTATTTAGTATTTTCAGGGACACAGCCTGGCTGTACTCTGTTCTGCTCTCCAAAAACAGTGTGGCCGTTGTTACTTTTTGTTGTCCTTTCTAGATCATCATGGTGCGCCTGCAGAGAGTGACCTTCCTAGCACTTCACAACTACCTGGGTCTCACCACCGAGCTCTTCAATGCGGTATGAGACACACACGCACACACACACACACACACACACACACACACACACACACACACACACACACACACACACACACACACACACACACACACACACACACAGAGACCTCAATAATGAAAGATGATCCATGACTGGGTAATCTCATGGGCAGACAATGTAAACATAAATCGTATCGTAGATCTGACAGACACTGTATCTATACTATGGCTGCCGATAGCTAACGAGCAGCAATAGGTCTGGTGCTTGGGTTTTTCGACACTTGTTATTTGGACAAATTATGTTTTAGCATATTTTGAATTCTCAGAAGGGGACGGGACATTCAGCCCATAGACTTTCCCATAACATGCAAAGAGAGAGGGTTGAGCGCCTCGTTCCAGTTCCGCTCCTCATTCTGGCATCTCTTAATCTCTTCTTTTAACATGTATGGACCCAGCAGCTGACCAATTACTCAAGACTTTAGTTCTGAGTTAACCTGAGATTAATGACTGGGTATTTAATCTTTGAAGGGAATGCACAAACCTGATGGTTCTCTGTGTGTGTTGTGTTTCAGGAGAGCCAGGCAGTCCCCTTGGTGGCAGTGCACAGTGTGATAGGTGAAGCCAACCCTAACAGGGGTCTACACAGACGGCACTCCCGGTCTGAAGAGGCTGGGCCTGAGAGAGGGGGTTCTCATAGACCGACTCAGTCTGAAGAGTCTGGCCATGAGAAGGGGCCCAGTGACACAGGTCAGTTATTATGGGATGGTCATCTCACTGGTCAATCTCAGCATCATTGCATTGAATGATCATTTATCCTTTGGTTTTGCATAGGGTTCCATAATTCAGGTAACTTTCTCCCCAATAAACAAATCCCAGTTGAAAGATTCCTGAAATCAGGAGGGTATAAGCAGAAAATCCGGGAATCCTCCAACTCGGATTTCTAGGAAAACGTGGCAATTTTGGGAAAGCTACTGGAAATGTGAAACTCTAGTTTGGATTATGTCTGGATTACATTTGGAACGCTTTATCATGTAAATATTGATCCAAATGGATGAATGTGGAGGCAGTTATGTTATGTCACTATGAACAATGGTGGCTTTCTGGAAATACATACTCATGGTGTTGCTGTATGGTTGTGGTGTTTCAGAGAATGGGGAGAGGAAGTCCTGTCTTTTAGATAGCAGCCCCACCACTAAAGGAAAGAGGTCTCGCTCTCAGTCCACTCCTATGGCAGTGTCAAGTAAGCATCCATTACCTCATGCACACACACACACCTGTACTGTACAAGCCCTGCTCCGTGTGTCTGAATGCTCTCTCCTCACACTCTCAGGTGTCACGTCTGCTGACCTCAACATGACGTATCAGCGAGCCAGAATACGAGAAGCAGCAGCTAAAGCAGAGACACCACCAGCAAGTCCCCAGGTCCCACACAAGGTATATGATCCACTGGAATCTTAATGGACACCTCTCACTATGTAGTAACAAAAAAGTTATAAAGATACATGGAAAATCAGAAAGGCTTTTCTCTCTCTCTCTCTCTCTCTCTCTACCCCTTCTCGCTCTCTCTCTCTTGCTCTACCCCTTCTCTCTCGCTCTACCCCTTCTCTCTCTCTCTACCCCTTCTCTCTCTCTCTCTCTCTCTCTCCTTCATCAGTCCATTCTGAAGAAGAGTGTGACTATGCTGCATACTCCCTCTGCTGTGTATCACTACCGTGAGGCTGGAGAAAGTCAGTCAGCCCACATCCACCACAGCAAGATCAACACCATCTTCCAGGCTGCCAAGAAGGACCTGCAGCGTCTCATACAACTACAGGTACTGCATGGCTCCCTCTGGGTCTCAGTATACACTCTAACTCTGGCCCCGGAGAGACACACCATGTGCAGGCTTTTGTTCCAGTCCAGCATAAACACCTGATTCAACTATTTACAGTCCCGATTGAAGACTGTTATTGCTTGATCAGTAGCTGGGCTTGAACAGAAGCCGGCACACACTGCGTCCCTCCAGAGACTTTGGACATTCCTGCCATAGAGCCAATGTGTATTTTCTGACCCTCTCTTCTTTGCCTCTCTCTGTCAGGACCTCAGTCTTTTGGAGGGCAGAGTGACTCTGCGTCAGGTCAAAGCTGGCTGTGTGGTGAACAGCCAGGGGGACCAGGTCAGTCTATCTGTCTGCATGCTGGTGGTGGTCCATAGCCCTGAGGCTAGAGCTCAGCTCACTACAACGTCTACTTCTTCTCTCAGTAGCACTGGCAGAAACAGTCGTCCGTTTGTCTCTGCATGTTATAAGTGGTTTATTTATGCGTTTCAAGTAGCACCCTATTCCTTATATAGTGCACTGATTTTGACCAGGGCCCATAGGGAATAGGGAGCCATTTAGGACGCACCCATTGACATTATGTACATCTGTGTCTCTGTTCCCTCTGGCAGGATGTGAGTGTGCAGTTTGTGATCTCGGGGGCGCTCCATGTGTACCAGAGGACGATCGACCGTGAGGAGGACACACTGCTGTTTCTCACCCACCCGGGGGAGATGGTGGGTCATCTGGCCGTGCTGACCGGTGAACCCCTCATCTTCAGCGTCCGAGCACACAGGGACTGCACCTTCCTGTCTATCTCTAAAGCTGCCTTCTATGAGTATGTGTCACTCTCTGTCAATGTCTGATGGCAGTGTTGTCACTGTAAATGTCATCTTTGTCCCAGAGTCCCACCTGTTGGTGTTCATGTTTTTGTGCACAGTAGTTGCTATCTGAACATGCGAATGTGTGTCTATGTAGGATCATGCGCGAGGAGCCCAGGGTGGTGCTGAATGTGGCTCACACCGTGGTGAAGAGAGTATCCTCCTTCGTCAGGCAGATAGACTTTGCTCTGGACTGGATGGCTCTGGAGGCCGGCCGCGCTGTCTACAGGTACCTGCTGAATAGCATCAAAGTACATACGGATGTAAGATCTTAATTTGAGCCGGTCTACAGCAAGAAGATAATACTGCACCAACAGGAAATGTGAATTATTATGTTGATTATAATTAATGGCATTTTTTTAGGGGATAATGCGTTTTTTGTAAGGGAAAATTTCAAAGTGGAATTACATACTTCAGAAGACTTAAAACCTCAAATATAAGTTATTCTGCAACGGTGTGATCAAATTAAAATCCTACATCTTAACAGAACACTAGAATGGACATTGGCATCGTAGCCACATGACATAATGGCTCTCTCTGCTGAATGGGCTCATGTCCTCTATCTGTTCCTCTGTCTCACCTCTATACCCACCCTTTCCTAGGCAGGGAGACAAGTCAGACAGCACCTTCATCGTCCTCAGTGGCCGCCTACGTTCTGTCATCGCAAAGGATGATGGGAAGAAGGCGTTGACTGGGGAGTATGGTCGCGGTGACCTCATTGGGGTGGTGAGAGTGTTGTAGAATCCCATATTATTCATGGGTTATGTATTTACCTCTAGCTTGGTCCCAGATCTTTTTGTGCTATCATGTCCATTTATTGTCACCCATTGTCATAGCATCTGGGACAGGACTAATTTAACTCGACATTTCAGAGATAGAACCCTTTATTAACTGTTGTTCATAAAACTTGTGTGGTGTCATCAGGTGGAGGCCCTGACCCATATGAACCGAGCCACTACAGTACACGCAGTCAGGGACTCTGAGCTAGCCAAGCTGCCTGAAGGGGCCCTCAGCTCCATCAAGAGGAGGTATCCACAGGTAGTGACCAGACTCATCCATCTGCTGGGTCAGAAAATCCTGGGGAATATGCAGCAGGTTAACGGACCCTTGGCAGGTTAGTGTACATTCAAAGCGTGTGTGCCATGGGGAATGTGTGTCTGTGTGCCTGTGTGTGTGCTGTTCTTGTATTTTGTCTGTGTTAACCACCCATGATGTCTCCCCCATGCTACTGTGTTCCTTCCCCCTGTATGTAGCTAGTGGCCTGTTCCTACACACCCCCAGCAGTAAGTGGGATTCAGGGAACCCTGCCTCTAACCTGTCCACTGTGACCATCCTGCCTGTATCATTGGAGGTACCTTTAACAGCCTTCACACTGGAGCTGCAACATGCACTCAGTGCCATTGGTATGTACCACGCTAGTACTCCTCCAGTTCCACCAATCCCAGTGACTCAAACAGCTTTCCCATTGTCGGACAATAAAGTGAACTACTGGTCAACATTCAGTATGTACCATTTTTATTTATGTTGGTCCTTTAGGTCCAACCTTACTATTGACCAGTGACATCATCAAACAGAGACTGGGTGCTGCCGCACTTGACAGGTAGAAATGATGTCATAATGTCAGGCATGCACTCGCTTATCTGCTTTAGCACATTAGTGTCAAGATCAGTTCATTGTCATAGTTGATGAAAACACAAACACATCTCACCTCTCTCCTCTATAGTGTGCATGAGTACCGTCTGTCCAGTTGGCTGGGGCAGCAGGAGGACATCCACCGCATCGTTCTCTACCAATCAGACGATACCCTAACCCCCTGGACGCAGCGCTGCATCCGCCAGGCCGACTGCATCATCATTGTGGGACTAGGAGAGGCTGAGCCCACTGTGGGCGAGGTACAAAACACACAGCCTTTTAAAAACAACGTATTTAACCTTTATTTAAATGGAAGTCCCATTCAGAAGACCTCTTTTACAAGAGGAACCTGAAGACGGGCAGCTGAATAAAGAATCAACATATAAAACCTTATCTGCCTAATTGGAATTAGCATAGTCAAGGGACTACTTTGTTGAAAGCAATATCTTATCAAGTGGAATTACTGGTAAAGAGTAATGAGTGTGTTTGTGTGTGTGTGTGTGTGGATTAGTAAAGTGTAAAGGGATTCTTAATGAGCTTTGTTAGGTTTAACCCTTATTAAAGTAAGTCTGTTAATTAGGGGTTGAATGACTGATGCTCTAGCTTAATGAGGAAGGAGATTTACAAAGCTTGTCTCTTTTACCCTTTAGAGAAAGACTTTACGGTATGTTGCCTGTAAAATAAAACATCTGGCAATATTTTTTAGAACCCAATTCATACAGTCCCATTTTTACCACATTCTTGCCAGGTTAAGCCTTTATGTCTCCTGTGCACATGCCGGCATGTTTAGGAGTATGAGTAGACGTGAGCCGATGTGGTCAGACATCTATTTTAATAAATCAACTGAATATACACCATCGAAAGAAATCCATTATTCATTTGTTTTAAGAAACATTCAAAGAATAATTAAATACATTTTGAAAATAACAGAATGGCGTATTTTGAGCTTAATTATGTTACGGTTCTATGCAGCCATGGCGGCATCATCCAAATGAAATCATGTTATATTGTTCATTTAAACAGACACACCTACCCTGATTAGTCAACACCCATATATTTTATAGTAAGAATATAACGGAATAAAATACAAAGAATATTATTTCTACACACAACTGTCATATAAAAAAAGGTGATATATTGAAACTGAGCCCAAGGCAAGCTCATGATTTTTAAAATCCACGTTTCTTCTCTTTTCTACCCTCACTCTGCTTTGTTAAGGAGCAGGCATACGGTCTTACATTGAGTCTCTTCATCATGATACCCATAGGAAAGGCTTTTGGACTATTTCATTCTCTGCTGTCTGATTGCTATGAAGGGATAATATTGATGGGCACCCAATCCCTCTTATACAGTGTACTTCTTATAAAGCTACTACCGAATGTTTGAACACATATGGATCTGGTCCAATAGTTTATTATTACATGATGGATAGGACATCATGTGAGATGCAGCTTGTGACAGAAGACTTTAGAATTTCACAGCTATTTGTATTTCCAGATTACATTTCCACCCAGCTGTCAGTGACATCATGCCTTGGGGATGTGTTCAAGATGGCTCTGGGGCTCAGGTCCAAAGTAATGGCCTATATAGGAAATAGGGTGCCATTTGGAAAACAACCTTAACTCCACTGTGGATATGACCCTGTTGTCCCTGTGCTGTGGCCTCTGTCCCCTAGTTGGAGCGGATGCTGGAGGGCAGTGCTGTGCGGGCACAGAAGCAGCTGGTTCTGCTGCACAGGGAGGATGGTCCCCCGCCCCAGGGCACTGTTGACTGGCTCAACATGAGGAGCTGGATCTCCAAACACCTGCATCTCTCCTGTCCACACAGGGTCTTCTCCAAGAGGAGCCTGCCTAAACTGGTACCTTATATACACACACACACACAGGCACAGAGACACACAGGCAGGCACAGGCAACGCAAGCACACGCACACACACTTTTCCAAGAGCAGCGTGTCCAAGCACACACACACACACACACCTCAGCCAGAATAATCCCAGCTCCTCTCACTAGGGAATATTCAACCTACTTCTTGGTCTTGGTTCACTCTGCTTCACTGCTCATATGATGTAGGTCTCAGAAAGAAGCCTTTAAAGGACAGCCTTGACCTAGTCTGCTTCCCAAATGGCACCCTGTTTCCTATATAGAGTACTACATAGCACTCAAAAGTAGTGTACTAGGGAATAGGGTGCCAATTGGGATGAATCACAAGTTTGCAGACTCTTTCCCTCTACCCCTGGTCTTGTGTTCCTGTTGTGGTCCTGTATGGTCATCCTCAGAGAGAGATGTACGAGCGTGCTTTCCAGAAGCCTCCGGACCGCCACTCTGACTTCAGCCGTCTGGCCAGAGTACTGACAGGCAACACCATCGCCCTGGTGCTAGGGGGAGGGGGTGCTAGGTACTGCTACTCTCTCTTTACCTCACACTCCAGTGTAACATGCTCATGAACATGCAGCACCATCAGTAGGACTTTTGAAGCTGATTAGATATGTAGTCTGCAGTAGTCATATTATGATTTCTATGCTGCAGATTGTTACAACTCTGCAATTATATAAAGACCATTATTTTGTGATTTTAGTCCCATGTAATGTTTTTTCCATGTTTTTGCCTAACTTTACATTTGTAGTATAGTGTTCTTAGTGCCTGTTTGCTCTGCATTACTCTCTACTCTGTCTACCTTGCTGTGTTTCTGTGAGGCCTGTCTTTTGATGATGGCCTTTCTGTCTGTCTTGTCTACTCTCTGCTTCTCTTTCCTTTCTGTTCTGGCATGTCCAGGAGCTGGGTCAAGGTGGGTACTACTCACTCTAGTCCCCTAAATACTGCTCTACTTGAATGTCCACTAAAGGCTTCTTAGACTGAACATCCCCCTTTCCCCTGCTTTTACTCACACACTGACTGTGCTTATTGTACAGTGTCATTTTTTGGAATCTGTAACCTAACCGTGGTCTGTGTTCCTCTATCCAGGGGCTGTTCTCAAGTTGGCATCCTGCGGGCGATCAATGAGGCAGGAATCCCTGTGGACATGGTGGGTGGAACCTCCATCGGCTCCCTGATGGGGGCGCTGTACGCTGAGGAGAAGAGCAGCAGCCGTATGAGGGTTCGCGCTCGCGAGTGGGCCATGGTGAGTAGGTACAGGACCACAATGAAAATAAGTCGGTAGACTTTGTGTTTAGCATTTTTGATGATTTGTTATGTATGTATTGTTGTACTCCAGTGGCTGAGACAACTCTATATTTTAAATATGTCAAATAAAATTCAAGGAACTGGGTTAAATGCATTAGAGAAGTTTACTGTAATGTATCTCTCTCCCCTCTCCATTCCTAGGACACAGGGTCCATCTTCAAAAATGTGTTCGACCTGACGTACCCTGTGACCTCGATGTTCTCTGGGGCTTCCTTCAACAACAGCATAAGCTCTGTCTTTAAGGACAAACAGATTGAGGTGAGACTGAGTAGGTTATACTGTAGTCCACTCCCAATGACAGGATTCCATTTCTAATAGTGACTGGTTAAAGAATAAGCCTCGTGCTGGATTTTTTTTGTGGTTAATATGACCACATGTCCCGAATTGTGCGTGACAGTCCTGAATTTTGTCCCTTTGTCCCGCAACCAAACAATCATGTCCTGCATTTTATCAACAAATTCAAACACCACTAATTTAGAAAAAAAGGTTGATTTGTCCTGTATTTCAGTCAGACATTCCAACTTGTCTCTTGCGTTCACATTGCACACCTGAAAAGATATACAGTTCCTTCAGAAAGTATTCATAGCCCTTGACGTATTCCACATTTTGTTGTGTTACAGCCTGAATTCAAAATTGATTCAAACATTTTCTCACCCATCTACACACAATATCGCATAATGACAAAGTGAAAACATGTTTTTAGGAATTTTTGCAAATGTGTTAAATGAAATACAGAAGTATCTAATTGACATAAGTATTCACACCCCTGAGTCAATACATGTTAGAATCACCTTTGGCAGTGGTTACAGCTGGGAGTCTTTCTGGGTAAGTCTCTAAGAGCTTTGCATACCTGGATTCTTGCACATTATTCTTAAAAAAGTATTAATGGGGATCATGTGACCCATGAACGAGATGGCTGCATGAACTAAGAGCTCTGCACAAGTAGTTTCCAATTCCTAATCTTACCTCCACTTCAAGTTTAAACTCCTTTAGCTTAAGTCAAAAAGTAATGGCGGCTACAAAAGGTGACATTACAGGTGACATTTTTACCCGGACTCGAGCATTAGCGACGGAAAAAGGCTCCAAGAAGCAGCTAGCTTCAGGAAAAGCTAGCACCATTAGCCAGGAGCAAGAGGACCCCCCCCCCGAGGCCCAACGAATGCCAACCTCGCACTCTGTCGAAGACATTCTTTCTGAGCTGAGATCCCAGCGTACAGAACTCAACATTTAGATTAGCTGCCATTAACTCTCAGCTCAGTGCGATAGGGGGTAAGGTGGCAATCCTGGAAAATGCTTTGCCTGACATCAACAACAAGATGTCCAGGCGCCCTGTGTTAATGGTTGAGGCAGAGGGGTGAATCCTATCCATGGACAGACGCCATGGAAACAATAGCATATGCTAAAAACAAAATAGAACATCTGGAAGAGAAAACAGAGGACCTGGAAAACAGGGGGCGAAGGAATAATTGTGTTCTATTAAATCTGGGCTAAAAAGAAGAGGGAAACATGCCACTGATCCGCTACCTGCAAGACAAACTTCCCGAGTGGCTCCACCTGTCCACCGACAGTCCCATAGAACTTGAGAGCTCACCGAGCACTGAGGCCCCCACCAGCAGCCAGACAACCACCGCGCCTTATCACCATACGTTTCCTGAGATTCACAGACAAGGAACGAGTCCTACAGGCGGCGAAAATCAACACCATTACAGTGGGAAATGCCAAACTCACTTTACACCAGAACCTGTCAGCTGGAATACGCCGAGAGTTTGACGAGGTGAAGAAATACTCCATTGACCGAGGCATCTTCAGGGGATTCAAATACCCAAACAAGCTCAGGATTCTTCACCAAGGAGCCCTGCGACACTTCAAAACTCCCGAAGAGGCAAAACGGTTTTTGAAAGACAATCCTGGTCAATGAGAAATGGACCAATGACTAAATGCGATTACTGTTATTCCTAAAGGAGGTAAGACAACATATAGCCGACATCCAAAGACCCACCCGCCCCACTAAATGTCATTATAGCCGTCTAATCTCTATTTATTTTCCTATAGCTGAGAGGGATAGGCTCTATAGCCTAACCTAGGCCTACTAACATTTCAGCCTACTTTTATTTCCATCTTTTTGTTGCTATTATTACTGTGGTTCCCTATGTCCCCTGGGGAAGGTATATGTAGGCTGGGCTATTGATTTTATTTTCTCCCTCTTTTAGTGTGGACTGGACGGGGGCTACGTTGTCATTTACTCAATGCGGGGCGGAGAGGATGAGGCATTTCTTTGGTGGGGAGGGGGAGACGTTGTCATTTACTCAATGCGGGGCGGAGAGGATGAGGCATTTCTTTGGTGGGGAGGGGGAGACGTTGTGCATTGCTAACTATTCCTGTTTTTTGTTTTTTTCGGAACACAGAATTGAGACTGAGCGGGGGGTAATAGATCCAATGGGATGTGTCGAGTTGTTTGGGAACTCTGCTGGGGTGTTCAGAGTGTTATTTTATGTACACCTTTTATGTGAATGCAGCTGTAACTATTATCCACCTTTACCCAAAGATGACTTGCACTAAAGTTCGATTACTGTTCGATGATGATGACTAGTACCTTAAATCTATTGACATGGGACTGCCATGGTTTAGGTCATGCAATAAAATGGAAAAATATACTATGTGCTCTCAAAAGGAAAAATTAGACATTGCGCTATTACAAGAGACACACCTCTATGATGCTGAACATGCCAAACTCAGCAGAGCTTCGGTGGGACAGGTGTATTTCTCATCTTTCAAAACAGTAGAGGTACAGCCATACTTATCCATAAGAATGTTCCATTCATAATCGACAAAAACATATCTGATCCGGAGGGGAGATTTATTTTGATAACTGGGTCACAGTATGGCCAACCAATTACTATCTTAAACATATATGCCCCTAACACAGATACTCCTGCCTTCATGTCAAAAATGATAACCCTGTTCAATGAGCATTGTGTCTCCTTTGGAGTGGTGGCCGGAGATTTTAATTGTACCCTCAACCCAACCCTAGACAAATCATCTCAAGTCCCCACCACAAATCCTAGATCTGCAAAGATGTTGAACTCTCTTACTAAAGAGATGGGACTGATAGACATCTGGAGAGAGACTAATAGCTCATCTATGGACTATACATTCTACTCTGTCCATAACACCTACTCCCGTATAGATACAATTTTTATCCCAAAGAGTTTCATAAATTCAGCCACGTGTACAATCAGACCCCATAGCACTTTCAGATCACGCCTTTGTCCACCTCCGCTTTGACCTCTGCAAAAACATCCTGAGGTCAAAGAGCTGGAAATTCAACACCTCCATGTTATCAAACGAAGCGCTACATACATTGGTAACTACATGGATAGACAACTACACACAAGACAACAAAGATTCTCCTGTTTCTCTGGCCACAATGTGGGACACTGCTAAAGCCACACTAAGAGGTCATTAATTGCATATGCTTCCTCTAAGAAAAAAGCAATGGAAGCACACAGGCTAGATCTTGAGAGGGAGCTGGAATGCTGTGAAGAAGCACAAACAATCCCCAGACAGCACCTCCTGGAGTCAACTTAAAGCAGCCAAAGCCAAATTGAATTTGGACTATACTCGGGAGATAATTATTATTATTTTTTTACTAAACCGAAATACCATGAGTATAGCAATAGGCCCAGTAGATTGCTTGCTTACCAATTAAAAAAAGAGCAGTCAGAGCGTACAATCATGTCTATCCGAACAGCAGAGGACGAGGTCACATATGACCCAAAAAAGATCCATTTAACTTTTCATGATATTTACTGCAAACTATATACCTCTGAGAGAAAGCACACGGAGGCAGAACTTCACTCCTTCCTAGAGGGACTCTTGCTACCTAAATTAGCAGAGACCGACCAAGAAGATCTCAACTCCCCTTCACTCCTGAGGAGGCCCTGGAGGCAATTACCTCCATGCCACCTAATAAGCCCAGATGGATTGCCCAGAGAGTTCTACAAAGCTCTCCCAGACTCAATGCACACAGCTCGCATTACAGTGTTGCTCAAAAAAGACAAGGACCCTCTATCCTGCTCGTCCTTCCGGACCATAAGCTTGTTGGATTTCGACTACAAAATACAGTGCCTTGCGAAAGTATTCGGCCCCCTTGAAATTTGCGACCTTTTGCCACATTTCAGGCTTCAAACATAAAGATATAAAACTGTATTTTTTTGTGAAGAATCAACAACAAGTGGGACACAATCATGAAGTGGAACGACATTTATTGGATATTTCAAACTTTTTTAACAAATCAAAAACTGAAAAATTGGGCGTGCAAAATTATTCAGCCCCTTTACTTTCAGTGCAGCAAACTCTCTCCAGAAGTTCAGTGAGGATCTCTGAATGATCCAATGTTGACCTAAATGACTAATGATAAATACAATCCACCTGTGTGTAATCAAGTCTCCGTATAAATGCACCTGCACTGTGATAGTCTCAGAGGTCCGTTAAAAGCGCAGAGAGCATCATGAAGAACAAGGAACACACCAGGCAGGTCCGAGATACTGTTGTGAAGAAGTTTAAAGCCGGATTTGGATACAAAAAGATTTCCCAAGCTTTAAACATCCCAAGGAGCACTGTGCAAGCGATAATATTGAAATGGAAGGAGTATCAGACCACTGCAAATCTACCAAGACCTGGCCGTCCCTCTAAACTTTCAGCTCATACAAGGAGAAGACTGATCAGAGATGCAGCCAAGAGGCCCATGATCACTCTGGATGAACTGCAGAGAGCTACAGCTGAGGTGGGAGACTCTGTCCATAGGACAACAATCAGTCGTATATTGCACAAATCTGGCCTTTATGGAAGAGTGGCAAGAAGAAAGCCATTTCTTAAAGATATCCATAAAAAGTGTAGTTTAAAGTTTGCCACAAGCCACCTGGGAGACACACCAAACATGTTGAAGAAGGTGCTCTGGTCAGATGAAACCAAAATTGAACTTTTTGGCAACAATGCAAAACGTTATGTTTTGCGTAAAAGCAACACAGCTCATCACCCTGAACACAACATCCCCACTGTCAAACATGGTGGTGGCAGCATCATGGTTTGGGCCTGCTTTTCTTCAGCAGGGACAGGGAAGATGGTTAAAATTGATGGGAAGATGGATGGAGCCAAATACAGGAAACCTGATGGACTCTGCAAAAGACCTGAGACTGGGACGGAGATTTGTCTTCCAACAAGACAATGATCCAAAACATAAAGCAAAATCTACAATGGAATGGTTCAAAAATAAACATATCCAGGTGTTAGAATGGCCAAGTCAAAGTCCAGACCTGAATCCAATCGAGAATCTGTGGAAAGAACTGAAAACTGCTGTTCACAAATGCTCTCCATCCAACCTCACTGAGCTCGAGCTGTTTTGCAAGGAGGAATGGGAAAAAAATTCAGTCTCTCGATGTGCAAAACTGATAGAGACATACCCCAAGCGACTTACAGCTGTAATCGCAGCAAAAGGTGGCGCTACAAAGTATTAACTTAAGGGGGCTGAATAATTTTGCACGCCCAATTTTTCAGTTTTTGATTTGTTAAAAAAGTTTGAAATATCCAATAAATGTCGTTCCACTTCATGATTGTGTCCCACTTGTTGTTGATTCTTCACAAAAAAATACAGTTTTATATCTTTATGTTTGAAGCCTGAAATGTGGCAAAAGGTCGCAAAGTTCAAGGGGGCCGAATACTTTCGCAAGGCACTGTAATTACCAAATGGCTCGCCAAAAGACTAAACACTCTTCTTCCCAAAATAATGAAAGTGGACCGAACTGGATTTATTAGAGACAGATACTCTTCTGATAACATTCGCCGTCTTTTTGATATTATTGATCAAGTAAACGCACAGAAGACCCCTGTCCTGCTGGCTTCACTGGATGCTGAGAAGGTGTTCGACAGGATGGAGTGGAGCTTTCTGTTCTCAGTCTTAGAAAAGTTCAATATGGGCCCAAACTTTATTAAATGGATCAAATCACTATACTCTCATCCAAATGCCATGGTGACTACTAACGGACTGAACTCTGACAGATTCCCTTTGGGACGGGGCACAAGACAAGGGTGCTCGCTGTCCCCCCTGCTCTACTTGTTGGGGGCGGAACCTCTGGCAGAGTTGATAAGGAGCAATCCAAGTATTATGGGTGTTTCTGCAGGCGGACTGCAGCACAAGATTTCGCTCTACAAGGATGATGTCTTGCTCTACATATCCCACCCTGAGAAATTCCTCTCTCTCATTTTAGACACAATTGCTCAGTATGGGAAGTTTTCAGGATATAAGATCAATTTGAACAAATCCACTGTTTGCCCTCTCAATATTACACTCACCAGCTCTATGAAGACACTATGTCTATTCCAATGGAAGACACAGGGGTTTCTATACCTTGGGATCTTCATAACACCAGATCTGAATGGCCTTTTCAAGGAAAATTATCTTCCAAACCTGGATCTCCCTCCCAATTAGCTTAGTAGGAAGAATAAATGTAATCCGTATGAACATCCTCCCTAGACTGAACTATTTATTTCAGATGCGCCCATGCTATCTCCCAGTTTCCGTTTTCAAAACAACTAACCAAAGCATCACCAAATTTATATGGGGCAATAAAAAACCTAGGATCATGTTCTCCACTCTATTGAAACCTGAATCTAAGGGTGGTCTTGCCCTTCCCTCCCTTCAATTGTACTACTGGTCTTCCCAAATCCGCAACATTCTAACATGGATCACAAACAAACAAGAGTCAACGTGGATTCAGATAGAAGCCCAATCATGTGGTTCATTGCCCCTAAGCTCAATTATCTTCATTAATAACTTTAGTGAAGTGGGCAACACAGCCAAAACCTTTGTGATTTACAGCACCCTACTAGCTAGCATGGAGGGTCTGTAAGAAATTCCTGGGCATTTTCTCCCAAATATGTTCTCACTCGCCTATAGTAGGCAACCCAGACTTGCCAAAAGCCCGGAGTGATGCCAACTTTAATCTTTGGCATACTCTAGGAATCAGGACCTTTTCAGACCTATTTCATCAGAAAACCACTACACTGAAATCCTTCCAAGAGCTCTGCAGTGAATTCAATGTGCCAAGATCCCTTTTTTTTATATCTTCAAATTAGACATGTCATTTCCTCATTTACCTCCAAGAGGAGGTTTAGAACTCAGCTGAATGAAGTTGAAACCTTTCTTGTCACAACACAATCCATTAAAGGCAAAATCTCTTATATCTATAGACTCCTTTCTGAGAAAGGAGGCTCCTCCTTTACTCCTTTGGAAATAATCTGGGAAAAAGACCTCGGTCTGACTATCAGTGATGAGTTATGGGAGGAGGTTTGCGACAGGGTAAACTACTCCTCTACTAATGTAAAAATGAAAGAATCTAATTACACATTTTTGTACAAATTGTATTACACTCCAATGACTCTATAGAATGAAAACAGACATTTCTCCTAACTGTAAAAGATGTACCTCTGAAAGTGGAACCTGTATGCATGTATTTTGGAGCAGTAGAGAGATTGCCAGATTTCGGAAATCTATACATACTGCTGCACAGAAAATACTAGATGGATAGTTTGATATGACCCCGTGTATCTATCTTCTTAATGCCCAGCAGGACTTTGTTCTTGATCCTGACAGAGAAAATGTATTTATGTATTATTCTATTGTGGGCCTTTGATACATCTCCTACATTTAAAATGTGGATTGACCAGATTGTTGACTTTCTCCCAATTGAAAAGCTCACTTATGACCTCCACAAGGGACATCCCAAGTTTGATAGACTCTGGTCTCCACTACTCAACTATATTTCAAATTGGACAGAGTGAATGGGGTGATTAGGGAAATGAGCAGATACATGTTGTGTAAGGTGCTGTAAAATCTAAAAACTAATTATTTGCTTGTCGTCTCAGCTAAGGCTGGAAATAGCTAATAAGAACCTTGATAGTGCTGCTGCTAGTTTTATAAATATTAATTTTTATTAATTATTCTTTGTATGTGTGTGTATGTGTGTGTATGTATATGTGTATATGTGTATATATATTTTTATTATATTATTATATTTTATATATATTTATTATTATATATTATTATATATATATATTATTATTATATATATTATTATATATATATTTTAAAGTCTGTCACATCTGTGAATGTGGAATGTGTTTTGTTGGTTGATTGAAAAACAAGAAAACTTAATAAAACTTTAAATTGAAAAAAAAAAGTATTCATGTTCTGTCAAGTTGGTCATTGCTAGACAGCCATTTTCAAGTCCCGCCGTAGATTTTCAAGCAGACTTATGTCAAAACTGTAACTAGGCCACTCGGGAACATTCAGTGTTATCTCGGTAAGAAACTCCAGTGCATATTTGGCCTTGTCTTTAGGTTATTGTCCTGCTGAAAGTGGATTTGTCTCCCAGTGTCTTTTGGAAACCAAACTGAACCAGGTTTTCCTCTAGGATTTTGCCTGTGCTTAGCTCTATTTCGTTTATTTATTTATCCGTATATTATCTAAAAACTCCATAGTTCTTGCCGATGACAAGCATACCCATAACATGACGCAGCCACCACCATGCTTGAAAATATGAAGAGTGGTACTTAGTGATGTGCTGTGTTGGATTTGCCCCAAACATAACACTTTGTATTCAGGACATAAAGTTAAATTCTGCCACATTTTTTGCAATTTTTCTTTAGTCTCTTATTGCCAACAGGATTCATGTTTTTGGCATATTTGTATTCTGTACAGTCTTCCTTCTTTTTACTCTGTCATTTAGGTTAGTATTGTGAAGTAATTACAATGGTGTTGATCCATCTTCAGTTTTCACCTATCACAGCCATTGAACTCTGTAACTGTTTTAAAGTCAACATTGGCCTCATGGGGAAATCCCTAAGCAATTTTCTTCCTCTCCGGCAATTGAGTTATTGATACGCCATCCAAAGTGTAATTAATAACTTCACCATGTTCAAAGGGATATTCAATGTCTGCTTCTTTTGTTGCATGGGCGCTATACCATATGTACCGTATACCGGGGTATTTAGAAATAGCCACGGGATGGTTTTTCAATACTATCAATACTGTTTAAACTATTTCTTTGAAGTTTTTCAATAAATTGTTATATTTGTAAATACCTGCAGTCAACTTGTGCAATACGTTAGGAGATAAAGCAGATTGCATTCTTCATTTTACCTGTCACATTCTTTTACATTATGAAGCTTACTGTAGTTCCCCAGAGCTTAGACAGTTTGTTTATAAATAGTACAATGGGAGAAAGTGGGAGCAGGTGAGTTCAGCTGTGTATTGACAGGGGTCGCATTTTATATTGAAAGTCAAGTGTTTTTTTGCTTCAATAGAGTGATCAGGGACATGCAACTATAGTTTTCCTTCAAAGAAAACACATTAGTGCAACACATTTGGCCAAAAATAGCTTAATTTTCAACAGATGACAAGTAAAATAAGCTTACAATGAAAAAGCAAGGTCTTTTTTGCCAAAACAGAGTCTGAGTCTGATGCCCACCAGAAATTCCAATAAGAAGCATTTTAGATCTGTTTTTACAAAACACAGCAAGATATTTCCTATTCGTTTTCTTTTTTTCTTGCGTGAAAACACAGAATTGTGTGTTAACTAGCAAGTCAAGTTAAGGGGTCGTGTTATCTAATTAAACAGCTGAATTAATAAAGTTACAGAGCATCATATTGTGTTGACTTCTTAAACACTGCAGAAAGCTAAATCCCTTGAAACCATCAAATCCTCCTCTCCACCCTCTCAGGGTTGGCCGTATCAGCCTCTGCACACTCCTGGTTATGATGCTACAAGCTTGGCACATCTGTATGGGGGCGGCAGGGTAGCCTAGTGGTTAGAACGTTGGACTAGCAACCGGAAGGTTGCGAGTTCAAACCCCCGAGCTGACAAATCTGTCGATCTGAAATTAATCATGGCACACGAGACACCTGTCTGATTCGTGCCCATCTCAGTGGACTGTCTAATCCATTGCGGAGGCCATGGGGATGGCAAAGTCCATCACTCTAAGACAGACATTGGCAAAGTAAGGCATGCATGCTGCCAGGGTATTTGCCTCTGCACACCAAGAAATTTTATAAATTTGAGAAAATAAGTGAAATTGCATTTGGCTACTGCTTTGGACATGACACCGTTTGTGAGAGAGAGTATTCCTTAAGCCTACGGTATGTGTGAAGATAATGTCTCTTGGGTATAATTTTCAAATGTTGAGTCAAGGAAGGCTTAGATACACAAGGCACATCTCTCCCCAGAATGCACTCTTACCGCCAATTTGTGTGCATTCCTTGCCTGGTTAAATAAAGGTAAAATAAAATAAATATACGTAAACAACATTCTAAAGACTGATTCAGTACATCGTTTGAAATGTTTCTACTGACTGTTACGGAACTTTTGGACATTTTATCACGTTATAGTGGATGCGCTTTGTAACTTTGGAATTGTTTACCAAACGCGCTAACCAAAGTAGCTAATTGGACATAAATAACAGACATTTTCGAACAAATCAAGCAATTATTGTAAACCTGGGATTTCTAGGACTGCATTCTGATGAAGTTCATCAAAGGTAAGGAAACATTTATCATGTATTTTCTGGTTTCTGTTGACTCCGACATGGCTAATTTGGCTACTGTTCTGAGTGCCGTCTCAGATTATTGCATGGGTTGCTTTTTCTGTAAAGTTTTTTTGAAATCTGACACAGCGGTTGCATTAAGGAGAGGTATATCTATAATTCCATGTGTATAACTTGTATTTTCATCTCCATTAATGATGAGTATTTCTGTTGAAACGATGTGGCTATGCAAAATCACTTGATGTTTTTGGAACTAGTGAATCTAACCAATGTAAATAAATATGAACTTTATCAAACAAAACATGCATGTATTGTGTAACATGAAGTCCTATGACTGTCATCTGATGAAGATAATTCAAGGTTAGTGATTCATTTTATCTTTATTTATGCTTTTTGTGAATGCTATATTTTGCTGGAAAATGTCTGTGCTTATTGTGGTTTGGTGTAGACCTAACATAATCGTTTGTAGTGCTTTCGCCGAAAGCCTATTTGAAATCGGACACTTTGGTGGGACAGCCCCAAAACATCACTGCTCTAGAGGAGATCTGCATGGAGGAATGGGCCAAAATACCAGCAACAGTGTGTGAAAACCTTGTGAAGACTTACAGAAAATGTTTGACCTCTGTCATTGCCAACAAAGGGTATATAACAAAGTATTGAGAAACTTTTGTTATTGACCAAATACTTATTTGAGAGCCAGAAATCTTGCTTGTTTGTAGGTGACCAAATACTTATTTTCCACCATAATTTGCAAATAAATTCATAAAAAAATCCTACAATGTGATTTTCTGGATTTTTTCCCCCTAATTTTGTCTGTCATAGTTCAAGTGTACCTATGATGAAAATGACAGGCTTCTCTCATCTTTTTAAGTGGGAGAACTTGCACAATTGGTGGCTGACTAAATACTTTTTTGCCCCACTGTATATCAGGATATTCTACCTGAAATGTTTTTATTGGTTGGCTTTATGTAGGCCATTTTCATCTAGTTGGCAAGATAACAAAAACATGTTATTATAATTGATCGGTAGAAATTGTAAATTGGCACTCCACATGGAAAGGTTTGCTGACCATAGGTGTAGTCTATTACCGGCAACTTCGGGAGCATAATGGCAGAATCTGCAAAGGCCAACAGGAGCAGGAGGAAGGGGCGGGTCGGGAACAGGTTTTTTTTCTTCTGGTTAGGCTATCTTGATCTCTGGCTCCCTCTTGAGTCATATGTGTCTTAATTATTTATTCAAACAGTGCGCTTAAAGCATCAGACAAGCTCAGTGCATTGTTGGTATGTCTGCAGTGCATTCAAAAAATATTACATAAGATCAAACAAGATAAGGTGAAATCCTCTGTGTGGTGGTTTTAGATGATCCTCTCTTAATTTCCCTTTCCCCCTCTTGCTCCTCCTACTGTCCTAGGACCTGTGGATCCCTTACTTCAACGTCACAACGGATATCACTGCTTCATCCATGAGGGTTCACACTGACGGTCTGTCTGGCTTTACTCTCTATGTCCATATATAGTGTCCAGGGCCTTAGGGTTCTGGTTAAAAGTAGTTCACTATCAAATCACATTTTATTTGTCACATGCGCCGAATACAACAGGTGTAGGTAGACCTTACCGTAAAATGCTTACTTACAAGCCCTTAACCAACAATGCAATTCTAAGAAAATAGAGTGAAGAAAATATTTACTAAATAAACTAAAGTATAGTGAATAGGATGTCATTTGATGCGTGCCCTGGTCAAAAGTAGTGCACTATATAGGGAATAGGGTGCCATTTGGGACATATCATCTAGCTCTTTGACTCTCTTGAAGTATTAAACCTCCTCTTGTAGGTTCCCTGTGGAGGTATGTGCGTGCCAGCATGTCACTGTCTGGGTACATGCCTCCCCTCTGTGACCCCAAAGACGGACACTTACTCATGGACGGTGGCTACATCAATAACCTACCTGGTCAGTTTTCATATGACCATGTCTCAAATGACTATAAAACATAAAATTAAGTCAGCATACTTGTAATACTGAACAAGTTAGAGACATTAACTTGCATGTGATGTACAGTACACAGTAGATGCCATGGTTATTGGTCAGTCTTTACCTCTGTCTCGCTCTCTGTCTATAGCTGACGTAGCTCGCTCCATGGGGGCCAAAGTAGTGATTGCCATCGACGTGGGCAGCCAGGACGAGACTAACCTCACCAACTATGGCGACTCGCTGTCTGGCTGGTGGCTGCTATGGAAACGTTTCAATCCCCTGTCAGAGAAAGTCCAGGTGAGTAAGGGGGCTGTTAGAAAACCCAGGATACTTCAGGGTTATTTAGTTGACAATGAGTAAGCTCTCGGGTTGTTGATCACAACAGATCAATGAAGACGGTTTTGAATGCTCCAACTCCTGTTTACCAGGTATTAGTCCGTTTTTGGACATTTTTCTGGGTAAGCCCTGTAATTGGATTCCTGTCATTGTTGTTTGGACACCCCTGCTACTTTTCTTTGTTTGTGTAAGCGTGGAGGCCTACCTGCACTCCCATGTATTTGTGTGCTCTAATTCACTATAAAGGTCCTGAACATGGCTGAGATACAGACCAGGTTGGCCTATGTCTGCTGCGTTCGTCAGCTGGAGTTGGTTAAAGACAGCGAGTACTGCGAGTGCATCCGTCCGCCCATCGATCACTATGGCACCTTGGAGTTTGGCAAGTTCGACGAGATCACTGTGAGTAGCCCTCTGTTTCTCACTGGCGGCATCCCAAATGGCAACCTATTCCCTATATAGTGCACTGCTTTTCACCAGAGCCCATAAAGTAGTGCACTATGTAGAGAATAGGGTGCCATTTGGGACATTGACACCTTAGCTGTGTCATCATGATCTCACCTAATCCCCCTTTCTCTGTCTCTGTCTCAGGAGGTGGGCTTCCAGCATGGTAAGACAGTGTTTGACATGTGGAGTCGGAGTGGAGTTGTGGATAAGATGATGAAAGACAGACATCAAGAGGAATTTCACAAGACCAAGAGCTGCAATGTGAGTTAGCAAGTTACACAGGCAGCTTCCTAACTGCACCACACCTAGTTTCTATTTCAGATGTGTTGCACCAGCTCTTCCAACCCTTACTCCGACCCTTGTGCACCTCTGGCTCATGTTGGGTTTTGATATGGTTTTTACTGTCATTTCTAACTGATTGCTTCCAACACTCGCTGTTATGAACTGGAGTATAGCAGTTTTCTAATTTACAGTAGCAACGGTCATCAAAATTGTTAAAAGATTTTGAAAACAATTCTAATAAATGCAACAGTTGGACAATGGATGTAGATTCTCCAAACTTTTTGAATTTTTATAATCCATCAGATACTGACAAACATTGTACTGGCAGACAAATAATTAATGGAGTTCAGGGATTTTGGTGGGAATTCAGGTATTACATTTGTCAAATTTCACTTTTTTTTCTTAGAATACACTCACATATAAATTGTCTTATTGTATTAGGTATTTTTTTATATTGTGTGTTAAAATAAAGAATATGTATCCAATTTGCATAAATACACAAGCTATATTTACACATATTAATACATTAACATAAAGAGGTGGAACAGGGCTGCAACCACCATGTATATCACTGTAATCGTTGATAATTTACAGTCGCCAATAAATGTTCCTTTGGACTTTGTTGACTTAGCCTAGGTCCCAGCCTGTTTCTGCTCTCTTGCCAATTCCCTATTGAATTGTCATGCCAATTGTTTACCGTGTCAAGGAGTTGGCAAGATTGCAGACAGATTTGAGACCAGGCTATTATTGACTGCCTTTTGTGATCCTCGGTCTGTGTCTCTCAGGTCATCACATGTCCCAATGCCTCCTTCACTGACCTGGCAGAGATTGTCTCTCGAATTGAGCCTGTCAAAACAGTCCTGGTGGAAGGTGAGAGGGACGGACACACACACACACAACCCCCCTACGGTACCTTTCTGATTCCTGTGTTTTTCACTCTCCGTTCTTCAGAGTTATCAGACGATTACCAGACGGACTATGATGATTACCAGACGGACTATGATGAGGAGGCCAGAGAAAGTGCTCTCTCCGACTTTGACATGTCTAATCCCAACAGTGGAGTGGAACACACAGAGGGGGAGGAGACTGCAGACACTACTGACACAGTATGTACAAGTTGGAGTTCCAATTGGTCCCCTATTCCCATTCGCAATGCACACGCAGACCCACTGAAGCAGGATCCAGTATTACCTCTACTAAAGTTATGCTAACTACTAAATAAACAAAGAACCAAGGAATTCTCAAGAAGAAAATAATAAAGTCAAGAGATCAGTTTTACAAAAACATTGTTTTCCTTGTTTAATCTCCTACAACTACTCACCTCTTTTCATTCTGTTTCATGTTCTCTCTCCATCTTCCTATCGCAGGATGAAGAGATTCAGATCAGGGTCCGACATCACCTAACCAAACGACCACCAAACCGCTCAGACAGTGTTGATGATGCATAACATCCATCAAATTCATGATGTACTGTTTCTCTGTCCGGTTGACAGTGGTCCTCAATGCCAGTCTAGACATTATTATTATGTTAGGATGTTTATCTTTTTCAGCTGTTATGTTAAGGTTAGGTTGTATTATAATCAAGGTCATAACATTTACATTTCATTCTTAATACTTTTGGTTACATGAAACTATACGAAGAGATGTTTTACAATGCAATGTTTTACTCTTTTTTTTGCTGCCATGCGTGCCTTTCACATTCATGGTTGTAACAGAACAGCTCCTTTCTGATTCATTGATTGATAGTGATTTATTGTAGCCAGTACCAATAATTAATTAATGGAGCTGGAAGCCTGACCTGGGGGCAACTACAGTGATAAAGGAAATATTCAATCTTATTAGATTGGGTTGCAAAACAATCATATCATTCTTCTAGTATTAACATTATACATGGTATTGTTGTTTTAGAGTGAATGTATTACTTTAATTATGTAGAATATGTATTGTTATTTACATTGTTAGAAAGGACACTGTTGAGTGCCATATTATCAGGGATTTGTGTGTGATACCTAACGGTTTATGTATTTATTTCTCCTTCCCTTTCTTTAGATTACTTTTCCTTAGCAGAGTAGAACATTTTAGTCAGGGTTATGGAACATCTATAGTACACTACTAATAATAAAAGGTGGAAGAGTAGCAGAAAATAGATCATACTTTGATATGATTTTGCAAACACTGTGGTTTTGTCCTTTATGATTTGAAAACGGATGATTTAACCCATAAGAGTCTAAGCCCAGTCTAAGCCGGGGAGGTTGTACTAAGCTATATGGAATTGTTTTAATGAGGTCATACCATCATTTAGATATTTGATTTGGAATTATAAGACGCCTGGAAGTATAAAAAAATAATTGTGGGGCTTACTGCCATTAGCCCATATAAACACATTGAATAACAGATTCACTACATGGAACAGATAGTACCCCAAAAATGAAAAGGAAGTTTGTTCTGAAGTGTCTGTCTGATATCTGAGAGATATACAGTATAAGAAAGATGTATAAAAAAAAAAAGACTTAAAAATGTTTTCTATGCCTGTAACCCCTTATTTTTGTCACTAAACAGTCTTCATACAGTGCTTTCGGAAAGTATTCAGTCAGACCCCTTGACTTTGCCACATTTTGTTACGTTACAGGCTTTATAAAATGGATGCAATTGTTTTTTTCTCCCCTCATCAATCTACACACAATACCCCATAATGACAAAGCCAAAACACATAAGTATTCAGACCCTTTACTCAGTACTTTTTTGAAGCACCTTTGGCAGCAATTACAGCATTGAGTCTTCTTGGGTATTACGCTACAAGCTTGGCACACCTGTATTTGGGGAGTTTCTCCCATTCATCTTTGCCTCTGACTAGTCTCCCAGTCCCTGCAGCTGAAAAACATCTCCACAGCATGATGCTGCCATCACCATGCTTCATAGTAGAGATGGTGCCAGGTTTCCTCCAAATGTGATGCCTGGCATTCAAGCCAAAGAGTTCAATCTTTGTTTCATCAGAACCAGGGAACCAGTCAGGCATTCAGTCCTCAAAGCACCTGGTTTATAATTAAGCAATAAGACCCAAGGAGGTGTGGTTTGAGGCCAATATATCACGGCTAATGGCTGTTCTTTTGTAAGACGCAACATGGAGTGCCTGGATACAGCCATTAGCCGTGGTATATTGACCATATACCACTAACCCCGAGGTGCCGTATTGCTATTATAAACTGGTTACTAAGGAAATTACAACAGTACAAATTAATTTGTCATACCGGGCTTTCAGCCAATCAGCATTCTGGGCTCAAACCACCCATTCAGGGTTCCCGAGTGGCGCAGATGTCTAAGGCACTGCATCTCAGTGCTAGAGGCGTCACTACAGACCTTGGTTCCATTCCAGGCTGTATCACAACCGGCCGTGATGGCCCACAATTGGCCCAGCGTCGTTGGGGTTAGGCCGTCATTGTAAATAATAATTTGTTCTAAACTTACTTGCCTTGTTAAATTAAGGTTAATAAAATATATTTTTGGAATAAATTGCACTGATTTATGTTGATCAATAATAGCATAGCATTTGATGATACAGTTTACATAGCTTTGTAAACGCAACTCCGTCCAGAGATCTAAACCAGAGCTACTGTTTACATTACATTAGCCCAGGGGTTCTTAAACTTTTTTAGCTCGAGACCCAAATGAGAAATTGGGCTGCCACAAATCGTACTCCAATGACACAACTGAATAAGAAGTAGTGTACTGTCCTACATTTTTTCCATTGTGTCAGAGTAGGTTTTGGGTTGTACGTAAATTCAAAGCGTTGTCAGATTGTTCGTAAATTCGATGCGTTCGGCAGGTTGATCAGAGCGTTCTGACCTCACAATGGCAGTTGTAGCACCCAAACTATCGAAAAGTTGCCTAGGTTGCCAACTACTTCCAGACACAAATGCGGGAAAACCTCACTGACCATTCTACTCGCACTAGCAGAGCTGGTTTGGATGTTTTCTAGAGCGACTGTAAATGTGATGCTGGCAACAATTGAATGACGTTTTTTTTCCCCCACGTTTACTGCGCGTTTGTAAATGCATTAGTTATTCTGCGCCCTGGCACTCGGAGTAGTTAGTGAATTTACGAACGCACCTAGTGTGGCTACCTCACGTGCCTGTTATCAAACACGTATTTATGTTTTATTATGACATCTCAATAGAATGATATAGATCACTACAGGATATTGTCATACGCGTGGCAGAAACCTATTGAAAAGCGACGATAAAACACAAATGTCGTACAGCAAAAGACAGGGCAGTATGCAGCCAGCGGATACAGAGCAGCCAACGATGCTGACTCTGCAAGAACAGCGACTCCGCATACAACAATTAGGTAAAAGTTATTTGTCCACGGGTAGGCCTATTTCCGAGGGATAATACATGCACGTTTAGTGTAAACATTCAAAAGATAACTAAGTGGAGTTCTAAACCACTGTAGCCTAGATAGCCAGCCATTCGATATATCAGTCACACCTTGACACAATTATTGATTCCGTGTTTGCCATGAGGTCGCATCGGCAAAGAGCGCCTGTACATTTTGGGAATATTTCTATAACTAATACATGTCTTTTTTTCCCCTGCAAACATTGTTTTAAAAATATACATGTATAGCGAATTAATATCAGAATCCACCACGGAGTTTCAAAACTGAAGTTGTCAAGCTAGCTAATGTGTGAGCTGGTTCGCTGGCAATTGTTTTGATTTGAATGCCAGCCATCTGTCCGGAGGTTTAGGATGGAGAAAAGCCCGAAAGCAAGACGGCTGATGTGTTCACTGTAGTAAGGACTAAGTAACGAGGCTACTATTGAATTGTTAATGAAATGTGGCGTGCTTTCTGCCGTAGCCCTACCCAAGTGGGTGTTTCATTTTGGGAGTCCATGAACTGCAGTTGCTGAGCTCAAACTTCATCAGTCCTACTATATGGAGGCCAAACACAGACGAGGCACCTTAATGGCTGCCTGCCACTGGACTTGCTCCCCCTTTGACCACCTTCCGATGTTGCTTGACCACTCACGTCATGAACTTTCCGACCGTCTCATTAGCCCAAACAATGCAGCCGGCAATACAATCGTGTCCTCGTGGACCGGTTCATACCAAAAACATCCATTCAGGCTGCAAAAGCATCGTTTTTCATCCATAACTAGATTTAATGGCGGGAAAATAGCAGTACTTTCTTTAGAAAAACACAATTTTCCACAACAATGCTAATGCTACTTCCTGATGACTTGCACCCTGCATTCAGCCAGGACAGACTGCTGCAACTGTATTGGCTGAACGCAACATGGGACAAGCGTTCCTAGGCATTAGCCACTTTAGCATGGTGGTGGAAAAAATGGTTTCATACAGAAAATACACATATTTCCGTATTTTTGTCCGCCTTCTCGCCATTAAATTGAGTTAAATAGGAAGTCAACGCCTTTACTGACTGTATAGATAATGTTTTAGGTACGAACCGGTCCACGGATAATACAGTGTGTGTTTCTTTTCTTGCTGCATACGATGCGCCGGTCTTTGAGCTGTCCTGTTATGACCTTCCATCTCATGAATGATGTTTTCTAAATTGCTTGTCTTTTTTAGTGTTGCTTTAACTTCTTAGGGAGGATCAAATCAGCGGGTAATCAGCGGATATTTTAGAGCGCCACTGATCGTTTTCGAAAGTGCTTTGATATTCCTTATGTGATAAATAGCGCTATAAAAGTTGAATAAATTATTCTTAAAACACTTTTACTGCAAAATATATGATAGGCTACATAAAATGTACTCCATTTTTTATTTCACCTTTATTTAACCTGGTAGGCTAGTTGAGAACAAGTTATCATTTGCAACTGCGACCTGGCCAAGATAAAGCAAAGCAGTTCGACACAAAACAACACAGAGTTACACATAGAATAAACAAACATACAGTCAATAATACAGTAGAAAAAGTCTATATACAGCATGTGCAAATGAGGTAGGACAAGGGAGTTAAAGGCAATAAATAGGCCATGGTGGCGAAGTAATTACAATATAGCAATTAAACACTGGAATTTTAGATGTGTAGAAGATGAATATGCAAGTAGAGATACTGGGGTGCAAAGGAGCAAGATAAATAAATACAGTATGGGGATGAGGTAGTTGGATGGGCTATTTACAGATGGGCTATGTACAGGTGCAGTGATATGTGAGTTGCTCTGACAGCTGGGTGCTTAAAGCAAGTGAGGGAGATATGAGTCTCCAGCTTCAGTGATTTTTGCAGTTTGTTCCAGTCATTGGCAGCAGAGAACTGGAGGGAAAGGCAGCCAAAGGAAGAATTGGCTTTGGGGGTGACCGGTGAGATATAACTGCTGGAGCACATGCTACAGGTGGGTGCTGTTATGGTGACCAGTGAGCTGAGATAAGGCGGGGCTTTACCTAGCAGAGACTTGTAGATGACCTGGAGCCAGTGGGTTTGATGACGAGTATGAAGCGAGAGCTAGCCAACGAGAGTGTACAGGTCGCAGTGCCATCCGTTTTGTCACCAAAGCCCCATATATTACCCATATATGGGGCTTTGGTGACAAAACGGATGGCACTGTGATAGACTGTATCCAATTTGTTGAGTAGAGTGTTGGAGGCTATTTTGTAAATGACATTGCCGAAGTCGAGGATCGGTAGTATGGTCAGTTTTACGAGGGTATGTTTGGCAGCATGAGTGGTTTGTTGCGAAATAGGAAGCCGATGTCTAGATGTCATTTTTGATTGGAGATGCTTAATGTGAGTCTGGAAGTTTACAGTCTAACCAGACATCTAGGTATTTGTAGTTGTTCACATATTCTAAGTCAGAACCTTCCAGAGTCGTGATGCTGGACGGACGGGCAGAGATCAGTTGAAGAGCATGCATTTAGTTTTACTTGCAGTTGGGGGGTCACAGAAGGAGAGTTGTATGCCATTGAAGCTCGTCTGGAAGTTAGTTAACACAGTGTCCAAAGAAGGGCCAGAGGTATACAGAATGGTGTCGTCTGCGTAGAGGTGGATCAGATAATCACCAGCAGCAAGTGTCATCATTGATGTATACAGAGAAGAGTCGGTCCGAGAATTGAACCCTGTGACACCCCCATAGAGACTGCCAGAGGTCCGGACAACAGGCCCTCCGATTTGACTCACTGAACTCTATCAAAGAAGTAGTTGGTGAACCAGGCGAGGCAATCATTTGAGAAACCAAGACTGTTGAGTCTGCCAATAAGAATGTGGTGATTGACAAGAGTCAAAAGCCTTGACCAGGTCTATGAATACGGCTGCCAAGTAATCTCTCTTATCGATGGTGGTTATGATTAGAGGTCGACCGATTAATCAGAATGGCCGATTAATTAGGACCGATTTCAAGTTTTCATAACAATCGGAAATCAGTATTTTTGGACACCAATTTGGCCGATTTAAAAATAAGAATAATTTTACACCTTAATTTAATCTTTATTTAACTAGGCAAGTAAGTTAAGAACACATTCTTATTTTCAATGACGGCCTAGGAACAATGGGTTAACAACCTTGTTCAGGGGCAGAACGACAGATTTTTACCTTGTCAGCTCAGAGATTCAATCTTGCAACCTTACAGTTAACTAGTCCAATGCTCTAACCACCTGATTACGTTCCACTCCACGAGGAGCCTGCCGGTTATGCGAATGCAGTAAGCCAAGGTAAGTTGCTAGCTAGCATTAAACTTATCTTATAAAGATCAATCATAATCACTAGTTTACTACACATGGTATGATATTACTAGTTTATCTAGCGTGTCCTGCGTTGCATATAATCGATGCGTTGCGTATTCGTGAAAAAGGACTGTCGTTGCTCCAATGTGTACCTAACCATAAACATCAATGCCTTTCTTAAAATCAATACACAGAAGTATATATTTTTAAACCTACATATTTAGCTAAAAGAAATCCAGGTTAGCAGGCAATATTAACCAGGTGAAATTGTGTCACTTCTCTTGCGTTCATTGCATGCAGAGTCAGGGTATATGCAACAGTTTGGGCAGCCTGGCTCATTGCGAACTAATTTGCCAGAATTTTACGTAATCATGACATAACATTGAAGGTTGTGCAATTTAACAGGAATATTTAGACTTATGGATGCCACCCGTTAGATAAAATATGGAAAGGTTCCGTATTTCACTGAAAGAATAAACGTCTTGTTTTCAAGATGATAGTTTCCGGATTCGACCATATTAATAACCAAAGGCTCGTATTTCTGTGTGTTATTATGTTCTAACTAAGTCTATGATTTGATAGAGCAGTGTGACAGAGGTGGTAGGCACCAGCAGGCTTGTTAGGGTTGCATCAATCTAATCTGGTATCAGGATAAATATGACAATGAGTCACCGCATTGTATGCTATGTATTTTTTATTAGCTAAGCAATAAGTGGTAAATGTAACTTTCGTATATACGGGCTCTGTCACACCTCGCAGGGCAAAACAGAGAACTGACTTGTTCCTGACAAAGATATTATAATATACTCTGATGACGGAAGTAGTTCCTGCTTCCGAGCCGGACTGTCAGAGTAGAGACTGGGCGTGGTTTAAACTCACCCAGCCTATCGTTGATTGTTGGCGCACAGGCTGGTCCCAGCCTCCTAGGCGCTTCAGCGGTCAGTCGTTGTAGTTGTGTAGAATATACAATTATCAGGCACCTGGCTCCTGTTATCTAACAAAATACCGTTTGTTCTCGCAACACTACCTTCTGAATGTGCCCCCACAACTCATGCACAGTTCCTGTCTTCATGTTATTCTGTATTTTTCCATCATGAGAAAGGCCCATGGCCCTGAAACTGTTAACAATGTCTCAAATCAGCTATGTTGCATACCACATACATCCACACAAGCCAACAGCAGATAATATTCAATCACATATATGGTAATGGGCTATAGTGCATAACACAGAATCCTCACAGGCTCGTAAGCATTCATTCAAACAGCACTGTTGTGCATTTTGCCAGCAGCTCTTCACAATGCTTCAAGCATTGCGCTGTTTATGACTTCAAGCCTATCAACACCCGAGATTAGGCTTTTATATCTGATGTGAAATGGCTAGCTAGTTAGCGGGATGCGCTCTAATAGCATTTCAAACGTTACTCACTCTGAGACTTGGAGTGGTTGTTCCCCTTGCTCTGCATGGGTAACGCTGTTTTGAGGGTGGCTGTTGTCGATGTGTTCCTGGTTCGAGCCCAGGTAGGAGCAAGGAGAGGGACGGAAGCTATACTGTTACACTGGCAATACTAAAGTGCTTATAAGAACATCCAATAGTCAAAGGTTAATGAAATACAAATGGTATAGAGCGAAATAGTCCTATAATTCCTATAATAACAACAACTTAAAACTTCTTACCTGGGAATATTGAAGAATAATTTTAAAAGGAACCACCAGCTTTCATATGTTCTCATGTTCTGAGCAAGGAACTTAAACGTTAGCTTTCTTACATGGCACATATTGCACTTTTACTTTCTTCTCCAAAACTTGTTTTTGCATTATTTAAACCAAATTGAACGTTTCATTATTTATGAGGCTAAATTGATTTTGATGTATTATATTAAGTTAAAATAAGTGTTCATTCAGTATTGTTGTAATTGTCATTATTACAAATAAACCATTTGTTTTTAAATCGGCCGATTTAATCGGTATCAGCTTTTTTTTTTGGGTCCTCCAATAATCGGTATCGGTGTTGAAAAAAATCTTAATCGGTCGACCTCTATATCGTTTAGGACCTTGAGCGTGGCTGAGGTGCACCCATGACCAGCTCTGAAACCAGATTGCATAGCGGAGAAGGTACGGTGGGATTCGAAATGGTCGGTAATCTGTTTGTTAACGTGACTTTCGAAGACCTTAGAAAGACAGGGTAGGATAGATATAGTTCTATAGCAGTTTGGGTCTAGAGTGTCTCCCCCTTCGAAGAAGGGGATGACCGCGGGAGCTTTCCAATCTTTGGGAATCTCAGACGATACGAAAGAGAGGTTGAACAGGCTAGTAATAGGGGTTGCAACAATTTCGACAGATCATTTTAGAAAGAGAGGGTCCAGATCGTCTAGCCCGGCTGATTTGAAGGGGTCCAGATTTTGCAGCTCTTTCAGAACATCAGCTATCTGGATTTGGGTGAAGGAGAAATGGGGAGGCTTGGGCGAGTTGCTGTGGGGGGTGGAGGGCTGTTGATCGGGGTAGAGGTAGCCAGGTGGAAAGCATGGCCAGCTGTAGAAAAATGCTTATTGAAATTGTCAATTATAGTGGATTTATCGGTGGAGACAGTGTTTCCTAGCCTCAGTGCAGTGGGCAGCTGGGAGGAGGTGCTCTTATTCTCCATGGACTTCAGTGTCCCAGAACTTTTTAGTTTGTGCTACAGGATGCACATTTCTGCTTGAAAAAGCTAGCCTTAGCTTTCCTAACTGCCTGTGTATATTTGTTCCTAATTGCCCTGAAAAGTTGCATATCACGGGGGCTATTCGATGCTAATGCAGAATGCCACAGGATGTTTTTGTGCTGGTCAAGGGCAGTCAGGCCTGGAGAGAACCAAGGTCTATATTTGTTCCTGGTTCTACATTTTTGAATGGTGAATGCTTATTTAAGATGGTGAGGAAGGCACTTTTAAAGAATAACCAGGCATCCTCTACTGCCAATCAAATGCTCTATAGATTGCAATAATTTTATTCATCACCCTTCTCTGTTCCCTGTATATGATGTTCAGAGCGGCAGGCCCAGGCAGAGTACAGTGCTGCCAAGGAGATTTTAGAGAATGATCAGAAAGCCCCACATGGTGGAAGGACCCTGAGCAGGTTACTGTCCAAGCCAGGACTGTCAATGGAGGTACATATACACTGAACAAAAATATAAACGCAATATGTAAAGTTTTGGACCCATGTTTCATGAGTTGAAATAAAAGATCCCCGAAATGTTCCATTCACACAAAAAGCTTACTTCTCTCAAATATATATATTTTTTGCACACATTTGTTTACATCCCTATTAGTAAGCATTTCTCCTTTACAAATATAATCCATCCACCTGACAGGTGTGGCATATCAAGAAGCTGATTAAACAGCATGATCATTACACTGGTACACCTTGCACTGGGTACAATAAAAGGCCATTCTAAAATGTGTAGTTTTGTCACACATCACAAAGCCACAGATGTCTCAAGTTCTGGGGGAGCGTGAAATTGACATGCTGACGGCAGGAATGTCCACCAGAGCTGTTGCCAGAGAATATAATGTTAATTTCCCTACTATAAGCCACCTCCAATGTCATTTTAGAGAATTTGGTAGTAAGCCCAATAGCCTCACAACCGCAGACCACGTGTAACAATGCTAGTTCAGGACCTCCACATCTGGTTTGTTCATCTGCGGTATCATCTGCGACCAACTACCCAGACAGCTGATGAAACTGTGGTTTTGCACAACTGATTATTTTCTGCACAAAACTGTCAGAAACGTCTCAGGGAAGCTCTCCTCGTCGTCCTCACCAGGGTCTGACTTGACTGCAGTTTGGTGTCGTAACTGACTTCATTGGGCAAATTCTGACCTTCGATGGCCACTGGCACGCTGGAGAAGTGTGATCTTCATGGTGGAATTCCTGTTTCAACTGTACCGGGCAGAGAGCGTGTATGGCATCGTGTGGGCGAGCGGTTTGCTGATGTCAACGTTGTGAACAGAGTGCCACATGGTGGCGATGGGATTATGGTATGGGCAGACAAACTACGGACAACGAACACAATTGCATTTTAAGGATGGCAATTTTAATGCACAGAGATACCGTGACAAGATCCTAAGGCCCATTGTCGTGCCATTCATCCACCGCCATCACTTCATGTTTCAGCATGATAATGCACGGTCTTATGTCGCAAGGATCTTTACGCAATTCCAGGAACTGAAAATGTCCCAGTTATTCCATGGCCTGCATACTCACCAGACATGTTACCCATTGAGCAAGTTTGGGATGCTCTGGTCGATGTGTATGACAGCATGTTCCAGTTCCCGCTAATATCCAGCAACTTCGCACAGCCATTAAAGAGGAGTGGGACAACATTCCACAGGCCACAATCAACAGCCTGATCAACTCTATGCGAAGGAGATGTATCGCGCTGCATGAGGCAAATGGTGGTCATACCAGACACTGACTGGTTTTCTGATCCACGCCCCTAAGGTATCTGTGATCAACAGATGTGTATTTGTATTCCCAGTCATGTGAAATCCATAATTAGGGCCTAATGAATGTATTTATATTGACTGAATTCCTTATGAACTGTAACTGTATTATTTTTGCATGCTGTGTTTATATTTTTGTTCAGTTTAACCTCAACTCAGGCAGAGAGAGAGAGGTGGCAAGCTTGTAATGACCCGTGCGTAGACAATATTAGCTTTGTATGAAGGCATCACATTTTTGGAAGAGCCCAGTTGTATATGCCGGTTTGTACATAATATGCTTGCATATCTCTGTGCGTAGAGCCTTGTGGAGCGGGAGAAGCGTAGGCGGTGTACTCTGATAGAGCAGCACAACGGGTTGCAGTGTTCTGTGAGGGCCAAGGGGTCTCAGCTGCTGGAGATGGAGCAGGCCATGAAAGCCCTGGAGCTGGACTCCAATACAGACGGAGACGAGCAGCACTACGACCAGGTGACTCCACTATATAGTTAGGGTGTCATTTGACAGACTCAATTGTCCCCAAAAACTTAGAAGAAAGCAAATGTCAAGGTTTAGCACCATGGACAGCACCACTCATACAGTTTACTGTTCAGTTTAGTTTATTAAGATGCCCATTAGCTACTGCGCATGCGGTAATTACTCTTCCTGGGGTCCACATAAAACGTACAAATACAGTTGAAGTCAGAAGTTTGCATACACTTAGGTTGGAATCATTAAAACTCATGTTTTAATGAATAAAACTCATTTTTTCTTGTTAACAAACTATAGTTTTGGAAAGTCGTTTAGGACATCTACTTTGTTTATGACGCAAGCAATTTTTCCAACAATTGTTTACAGACAGATTATTTCACTGTATCACAATTCCAGGGGGTCAGAAGTTTACATACACCAAGTTGACTGTGCCTTTAAACAGCTTGGAAAATTCCAGAAAATGTCATGGCTTTAGAAGCTTCTGATAAGCTAATTGACATCATGAGTCAATTGGAGGTGTACCTGTGGATGTATTTCAAGGCCTACCTTCAAACTCAGTGCCTCTTTGCTTGACATCATGGGAAAATCAAAAGAAATCAGCCAAGACCTCAGAAAAAAAATAGACCGCCACAAGTCTGGTTCATCCTTGGGAGCAATTTCCAAATGCCTGAAGGTACCACGTTCATCTGTACAAACAATAGTACGCAAGTATAAACACCATGGGACCACGCAGCCATCATACCGCTCAGGAAGGAGACGTGTTCTGTCTCCTAGAGATGAACGTACTTTGGTGCAAAAAGTGAAAATCAATCCCAGAACAACAGCAAAGGACCTTGTGAAGATGCTGGAGGAAACAGGTACAAAATTATCTATATCCATAGTAAAACGATTCCTATATCGACATAACCGGAAAGGCAGCTCAGCAAGGAAGAAGCCACTGCTCCAAAACTGCCATAAAAAGGGCAGACTACGGTTTGCAACTGCACATGGGGACAAACATCGTACTTTTTGGAGAAATGTCCTCTGGTCTAATGAAACAAAAATAGAACTGTTTGGCCATAATGACCATCGTTATGTTTGGAGGAAAAAGGGGGAGGCTTGCAAGCCGAATAACACCATCCTAAACGTGAAGCACGGGGGTGGCAGCATCATGTTGTGGGGGTGCTTTGCTGCAGGAGGGACTGGTGCACTTCACAAAATAGATGGCAATGAAAATGATGTGGATATATTGAAGCATCATGTCAAGACATCAGTCAGGAAGTTCAAGCTTGGTTGCAAATGGGTCTTCCAAATGGACAATGACCCCAAGCATACTTCCAAAGTTGTGGCAAAATGGCTTAAGGACAACAAAGTCAAGGTATTGGAGTGGCCATCACAAAGCCCTGATCTCATCCTATAGAAGATCTGTAGGCAGAACTGAAAAAGCAGGGGCGAACAAGAAGGCCTACAAACCTGACTCAGTTACACCAGCTCTGTCAGGAGGAATGAGCCAATACTCACCCAACTTATTGTGGGAAGATTGTGGAAGGCTACCCGAAACGTTTGACCCAAGTTAAACAATTTAAAGGCAATGCTACCAAATACTAATTCAGTATGTAAACTTCTGACCCATTGGGAATGTGATGAAAGAAATAAAAGCTGAAATAAATTACTCTATTATTCTGACATTTCGCATTCTTAAAATAAAATGGTAATCCTAACTGACCTAAGACAGGGAATTTTTACTAGGATTAAATGTCAGGAATTGTGAAATAATGAGTTTAAATGTATTTGGCTAAGGTGTATGTAAACTTACAACTCCAACTGTACATGACAAATTACAGAACAGTAATAGACAACAAAAAAACAGTTTTGGGTAGGAAAGACACCAAGAGACAAAAATAGTATTTACACACTTCATATACAGGACAATTTAATAAAATCTTTAGAAAGAGGAGAGGCACTGTGGTGTTGGTGTGTGAATGGCCTTGTGCAAGTTGACATTGAGTGACCATGACTTATGATACCCACGTGAATGATGACTAGGATCCAAGCATTTACACTGCACAGTAATTGGTTTGATATGTTTTTTTATTGTTGACATTTCTGTCTTCCATGGCAGCGTGTGAGAGAGCTAGAGAACAGTCTAGAAAAGATGACCATCAAAATCACAGAGGCTGAGAGGATCCAAAAAACCTACCTGCGAGTCTGCGACCACCTACATCGGGTCTGTAACACTATTACATTCACAAACATCAGCCTTTCTTTGTGGACATTGAATTAAATTAAATTGTTAACATTGAATTCAAGACTCCTTTGGGAGATATACTCCAGTCAGTGTAATCCCCATCAACAGACCAGTATGACTAGGTAGGACTGGCAAAGTGGCTCAAATGGCATCCTATTCCCTATACAGTGCACTTCTCTTGACAAAAGCCTTATGGGCCATGGTCAAAAGTAGTGCACTACAGAGCCATCTATTTAGATAGTTGGGCCAATGCGGTTTTTAGATTATGATGCATTTACATGACACTTCAACGTTCTATGGCAGCCATGTTAGCGCCCCATTAACATTACATAGGGAATATTTAAACAACGCTACAACTGAATGTCTATAATTGGAACAATATTCAACATTCTAAATATATGGCTCAGGTGCACTATGTAGGGAATAGGTGCCATTTGGGATACAGACAAATCTAGCTCCAATTTAACCTGGGGTTGGGTTGTTTGTTCCTGGTTCAGGAGGTGCGTGAGATGCCCATGGCTCTGGATCAGCTGCAGAACTCAGTGGTCAGCGGGCAGACAGAGCTGGGAAAGGTGGCCCACATGTCTCACACCGCAGTGGCTGCTGTGGACTGCACTAAGGTAAGGCAAATTGGGGGTCCAGTAACTTTTAGCCCCCACTTGCCAATTTTGGGATGTTTACATTTGAATAACATTACCTTCGGTTACATGTCTTTGTATGAATGGGGAAAAAACAAGAGAAAAAAGGTAAGGCTCGTTTGAATACCGGCCAGGATGTGTGCATGTCTTTTCACACTACATTAGTAGAATGTGTGTATGTCTGTCTGTCTTTTGCCTTGAGTCAGCTGGTTCAGATGGAGAGGCAGCTAATGGTGGAACGCAGGATGATGGAGAAGGAGTTGAGTGAAAGGAGGGGAGTGAAAGAGAAGGAGGTGGAGGGTCGGCTGGAGAGAGAGAGGGAGGGAGAGCGACGAAGCAGCAAAGGAGCTCAAAAGTTGAAAGAGCAGGTGAGAGAGAGAGAGACAGAGGGAGGGAGAGAGCGGGCTGGACCTGTGGGGAACAGAGAGCGAGAAAGAGGGAGGGAGGGCGAAAAGAGGTAGGGAGAGGGATGGGCCTGTGGGGAACCGAGAGCAAGAGAGGGAGAGAGAGAGGGAGAAAGAGAGGGATGGGGAACAGAGTGAGAAAGAGACAATAGGGAAAGAAAAAGGGAGAGGGAGACAGAGGGATGGACGTGTGGGGAGAGAAAGAGGGAGGGATGGGTCTGTGGGGAACAGAGAGAACAAGAGGGAGGGAGAGAGAGAGGGATGGATGTGTGGGGAGAGAAAGAGGGAGGGATGGGTCTGTGGGGAACAGAGAGAACAAGAGGGAGGGAGAGAGAGAGGGATGGACGTGTGGGGAGAGAAAGAGGGAGGGATGGGTCTGTGGGGAACAGAGAGAACGGGAGGGAGAGAGAGAGAGAGGGAGGGACCTGTGGGGGAGAGAAAGAGGGAGGGATGGGTCTGTGGGGAACAGAGAGAACAAGAGGGAGGGGAGAGAGAGGGGGGGGGGACCTGTGGGGAACAGAGAGCTAGAAAAAGAAAGAGCGATTGAAAGGGAATATTTAAAGTTAAAGAACACATTAGTCAAGAGCTGGAATGGGCAACTATGATGGGGCCACAAAAACTCTGAACTCATAATGAGGGGCCACAGTGACTCACGGGTCTGCATACCCACATCCATACCCACACATGCAGTCTGAGCCGGCCCTAAGCAACATTTTGTTGGGGATACCTTGCAAGAATTAATTTTTTGTGGCCCGCACTTGACAATGAAGAGAAAAAAAGTTTTAGAGCTAATTTCCTGCAATTCTATTCATTTTGCCATGTGAGCAGATTTTGCAATTTTATAATTAATTTCATTCAATTCTAGACATTTTGCTATGGGGCGGAGAGAAAAAGTAACCGTTTTTAATATAATATCTGAGTGCGTGGTTAACAAAAATCAATGGAGGCCCCCAGTCGGTAATTCGACCATGATTACTACTGGCAGCTAGACTAACTTACCAAACTAAAAGATGTTAGCTGACATGGGCTACTCGAGTGACTGTCAGTGACTGACATGATGAGAAAAACTGCTGATGCACAAACAATTTTCGAAATTGTAACTTGTGTATTATACTATTCTAACTCTCAACAGTAAGTTGAGACCCCGACTGAGTAAAACAATTAAATAAATAAAACATTCGGAATTGATCCGCAAGCTTACAAAAGAGGGTCGCCCCACAGGCAGCCAGTTGCCCATCTCTGGTCCAGAAGGATGTCTATTGCAGTCAATGAGCGTTGTTGTTTTGCAGGTTCGAAGAGGGACTATCAGAGAGGGACTGGCTGAAGAGTCGGCACATAGAGGTACTATGACAGGCAATCGTTCACCAAAACACTTATGTATTCAAATAAATACAGTGAATACTAAGCATCAGATCACCCATGTCCAGATAGTACTCTAGTCTGAAGGCAATAATATTCTGAATCATACATCATTTGCATGAGCAAAGGCAATATGCGTACATACGATATCCATTTTTCTTGTGCTCACATTTTATTTCCCCATGTTGAGCAGGGAGATGATGAAATGATGTGTCTGTGTTGTGTTCTCCTCCTGCAGCCCAGCAGACCGCCCCTGTCTCCACTACTCCCCAGTCCATAGTCAAACTGGTGGAGGATATTGATGCTCTGAGAGAAGCTCTCAGCTGCACTGATCTGCAGGTATGGTGGCCCACGTGGATCATTTAGCCCTATTATATGCAGTATCTAATAAGCAGTCTAATAAGTAACGCATTACCTATTATTCAACTTACCTTTTTATGTAAGTCACTGTTGCAAACAGCACTTTATGTCCCGTGACACATTGATGTAGGCGTTTCATTTTATTGAGTCATATTGCAGTGAGAGGAGCCTAGTGAGGGGGGGGGCGGCTCATAATAATGAATGGAATAGAGTAATTGGAATGGTATTAAACACATGGAAACTTTGATGTGATGTTTGATGTGTTTGAGACCTTATGTGAAAACCACATGAATTTCACGTGAACATGTGAAGTTTCCAAAAATACGTTCTCATGTGAAGTTAATGGGATAACGTGACAACATGTAAAGCAACATGTGATAGCATGAAACTACACATATGAAAACGTGATCACTTGTTACAGAAAAAACAAAGGTAGTGAAACAAACCCCAAGACTGGTAACTTGCCTGATAGTCTCTGAACAAAAATGCAATCCACACTGGTATAAGGCTTCAAAAGTGTTTAACAGGACAACGTTTCTCCCCCAAACTGGATCTTTGTCAGGGCTAGTTGCTCACCAAGTACCACTGTATATACGTGGACTTCCTGGGCTGCCGAACTTGAGTTGGGCATCCTGTCAACATGGCAGTCAGGTGCTTGGTAGTCTCTTTGAGCTGACTATGTGTCCACCTGTTCACCCATTTCTCTGTCCTCTGTGTAGGAGCTGGAAACACGGCTGGTCTCTCAGAAAGCCATCAGGGAGCAGCTGCACAACCAAATGACCCAGTGTGAGGAGCTGGTCAGGCAGAGCATGGAGACCTTTGCTGCCTTGGAGCTCCAGTACGCCCAGCTCAAGTTCAGCGCTGGGCCCAGCTCTGACAGGTACAGTAGAGCTACACAGAAGAGTGGTACTCCTGTGTCATCCATGGAAAAAGAGGAAAAGATCTGAAGAGACTTCAGATCTCGAGCCTCAGACTCACCCTGTTTATCTAAAGGTTTGAGCGGCTGAAGGAGGAAATGCAGGCGGAGCTTGAGCAGGAAGAGGAGCGTTGCAGCCATTGGGAGGACAAGCTTGGAAAGGCCCAATCAGTGCTACATGGGGTGGAGAAGGGTGTCAACAACCTGTTCTTCAGGATGAGCTGCGTGCAAGTGAAGGTAGCCATTTTATCCCTTTCTTTATATCCAGTGCATTCAGAAAGTATTCAGACCCCTTGACTTATTCAGACCCCTTGACTTGTTCCACATTTTGTTACGTTACAGCTTTATTCTAAAATGGATTAAATCATTTTTTCACCCTCAATCTACACACAATACCCCATTATGACAAAGCAACAACCGTTATTGTTTTTAGATTTTTTCAAATGTATAAAAAATAAATAAATGGAAATATGACATTTACATAAGTATTCAGACCCTTTACTCAGTACTTTGTTGAAGCACCTTCGGCAGTGAGTACAGCCTCGAGTCTTCTTGGTTATGATGCTACAAGCTTGGCACATCTGTATTTGGGGAGTTTCTCCCATTCTTCTCAGCAGATCCTTTCAAGCACTGTCAGATTGGATGGGGAGCATCTCTGCACAGCTATTTTCAGGTCTCTCCAGAGATGTTTGATCGGGTTCAAGTCCGGTCTCTGGCTGGGCCACTCAAAAACATTCAGAGACTTGTCCCTAAGCCACTCCTGCGTTGTCTTGGCTGTGTGCTTAGGGTCGTTGTCCTGTTGGAAGGTGAACCTTCGCCCCAATCTGAGATCCCGAGTGCTCTGGAGGAGGTTTTCATTAAGGATCTCTCTGTACTTTGCTCCGTTCATCTTTCCCTTGATCCTGACTAGTCTGTGCCTCGACACAATCCTGTCTCGAAGCTCTAAGGACAATTCCTTCGACCTCATGGCTTGGTTTTTGCTCTGACATGCACTCTAACCTGTGGGACCTTATATAGACAAGTGTGTACCTTTTCAAATCATGTCCAATCAATTGAATTAACCACAGTTGGACTCCAATCAAGTTGTAGATGGACAGTTCAGTCTCATCTGGCCCTTTCTTGGTCACCATGAAAAACAAACCCCTGGTCACCTATCAGCCAGATGCTCTGTTCTTTACTACTACTGTTCTTATTAAACATGCCAGCCCTTGGTGATCTTAAATCAGGAATAGAGAGGATTCTAAACCAAATGTCTGTCTTGTTATAGGACTCTCCCAGGGAGTTGGGGGGTCTGGATGCAATAGAGAAGCTGAGGGAAATCAGCACTCGTCTGCCCACACTGCAGACCACAGCTTCAGAGAAGACCGAGGAAAACACAGCTGACCATGAGAAGGTGAAACACTGGTTTACTTTCTTTCCTCAGCCCTCATCTCTCTACCCCTTTTCTGTGAGCCTGAATCTCTCCCCTCGGATCTCACCTCAGGTGTGGAGCTTCCTGGAGCAGAGCACCATGATGGAGCCCAGGAACTACAAGAGGGCCAGCAGCCCTGTGTATGACAGTACCTCAGAAGGTATGCTTTTTTGGGGGTGTATGGTTATGCATGGTTTTTCAGTATATTGTAAACAAAATCTTATTATTAACAGCAGGAGGCCATTGCTGTACATTTCCATAATGGCTGTTGAGTGCTTGGCCTAATGGTGTTTGCTTATTGTGTGTAATACCTCCGGTTCCACCTGCTCCTCACTGCTCCCCTCCTCCCTCTCAGATACATTCCAGTTCCGCGGTCAGGAGGAGGACTGCTCCATGTCCCGCGATGAGATCAAGCGTCGCAGCATCCAGCTGATCGAGGTGCACCAGCCAAAGAAGAAAGCCCAGAAGAGCAACACAAAGAGCTAGAGACAAGCTCCAGCTGTGGCCCTCTATATCCTACAGGGAGTAAACCTGAGGAAATAATAAACAGGCTCATAGTATGATTTTACTTTTTTTGTCTACTTTATACCGGAGTTTGTTACAGCTATGATTAAAGTGGAACTGACAGCGTTTTAGCTACATGAAATCATATTATAATCTGTTGATATACATCCCCAGAAAGAATGACACCTTTCGTGATATCCAAATGGTAGTCATAGTCTTGTCCCATCCCTGCAACTACCATTTCGGAGAGGCGAAGGTCGAGAGCCAAACGTCCTCCAAAACACGACCCTGCCAAGCCGCACTGCTTCTTGACACACTGCTCACTTAACCCGGAAACCAGCCGAACCAATGTGTTGGAGGAAACCCCATACAGCTGGCGACAGAAGCCAACGTGCATGCGCCCGGCCGCCACAAGGAGTCGCTAGAGTGCGATGGGACAAAGATATCCCAGCCGGCCAAATCTTCCCCTTATCCCGACGACGCTGGACCAATTGTGCGCCGCCTCATGGTTCTCACTGTCCCGGGCGGCTGCGACACAGCCCGGGATCGAACCCAGATCTGTAGTGACTCTAGCACCAATCAGTGCTATAGAACGCTGCGCCACCTGGGACATTTTCTGACAAACAAGTACTTCGATATGGTCATTTTCATAAATGTATAGACTGTTTGGGAATGATGTTTTGTAAGGCTTTTGTGAAAATTCTATAGCAATACAGAGTGGGAAAGCAGCCATGTATATGGACAATTAATAGACTGCAGTAAATAAAACCGAATAAAAACATCTGTCTTGTCCAGGACCGGAGTCGACACAGACCGGTGTGCCATAGCCAATCAGAGCTACAGTAGGCCTAAATGCAAACAAGCCATTTGCCACATGGGCCTGCCATCATTCACTTTCAAATCCCAAATCAAATCAAATCAAATTTTATTTGTCACATACACATGGTTAGCAGATGTTAATGCGAGTGTAGCGAAATGCTTGTGCTTCTAGTTCCGACAATGCAGTAATAACGAACAAGTAATCTAACTAACAATTCCAAAAAAACTACTGTCTTATACACAGTGTAAGGGGATAAAGAATATGTACATAAGGATATATGAATGAGTGATGGTAGAGCAGCATAGGCAAGATACAGTAGATGATATCGAGTACAGTATATACATATGAGATGAGTATGTAAACCAAGTGGCATAGTTAAAGTGGCTAGTGATACATGTATTACATAAGGATGCAGTCGATGATATAGAGTACAGTATCAACGTATGCATATGAGATGAATAATGTAGGGTAAGTAACATTATATAAGGTAGCATTGTTTAAAGTGGCTAGTGATATATTTACATCATTTCCCATCAATTCCCATGATTAAAGTGGCTGGAGTAGAGTCAGTGTCATTGACAGTGTGTTGGCAGTAGCCACTCAATGTTAGTGGTGGCTGTTTAACAGTCTGATGGCCTTGAGATAGAAGCTGTTTTTCAGTCTCTCGGTCCCAGCTTTGATGCACCTGTACTGACCTCGCCTTCTGGATGACAGCGGGGTGAACAGGCAGTGGCTCGGGTGGTTGATGTCCTTGATGATCTTTATGGCCTTCCTGTAGCATCGGGTGGTGTAGGTGTCCTGGAGGGCAGGTAGTTTGCCCCCGGTGATGCGTTGTGCAGACCTCACTACCCTCTGGAGAGCCTTACGGTTGAGGGCGGTGCAGTTGCCATACCAGGCGGTGATACAGCCCGCCAGGATGCTCTCGATTGTGCATCTGTAGAAGTTTGTGAGTGCTTTTGGTGACAAGCCGAATTTCTTCAGCCTCCTGAGGTTGAAGAGGCGCTGCTGCGCCTTCCTCACAATGCTGTCTGTGTGAGTGGACCAATTCAGTTTGTCTGTGATGTGTATGCCGAGGAACTTAAAACTTGCTACCCTCTCCACTACTGTTCCATCGATGTGGATGGGGGGTGTTCCCTCTGCTGTTTCCTGAAGTCCACAATCATCTCCTTAGTTTTGTTGACGTTGAGTGTGAGGTTATTTTCCTGACACCACACTCCGAGGGCCCTCACCTCCTCCCTGTAGGCCGTCTCGTCGTTGTTGGTAATCAAGCCTACCACTGTTGTGTCGTCCGCAAACTTGATGATTGAGTTGGAGGCGTGCATGGCCACGCAGTCGTGGGTGAACAGGGAGTACAGGAGAGGGCTCAGAACGCACCCTTGTGGGGCCCCAGTGTTGAGGATCAGCGGGGAGGAGATGTTGTTGCCTACCCTCACCACCTGGGGGCGGCCCGTCAGGAAGTCCAGTACCCAGTTGCACAGGGCGGGGTCGAGACCCAGGGTCTCGAGCTTGATGACGAGCTTGGAGGGTACTATGGTGTTGAATGCCGAGCTGTAGTCGATGAACAGCATTCTCACATAGGTATTCCTCTTGTCCAGATGGGTTAGGGCAGTGTGCAGTGTGGTTGAGATTGCATCATCTGTGGACCTATTTGGGCGGTAAGCAAATTGGAGTGGGTCAAGGGTGTCAGGTAGGGTGGAGGTGATATGGTCCTTGACTAGTCTCTCAAAGCACTTCATGATGACGGATGTGAGTGCTACGGGGCGGTAGTCGTTTAGCTCAGTTACCTTAGCTTTCTTGGGAACAGGAACAATGGTGGCCCTCTTGAAGCATGTGGGAACAGCAGACTGGTATAGGGATTGATTGAATATGTCCGTAAAAACACCGGCCAGCTGGTCTGCGCATGCTCTGAGGGCGCGGCTGGGGATGCCGTCTGGGCCTGCAGCCTTGCGAGAGTTAACACGTTTAAATGTCTTACTCACTTCGGCTGCAGTGAAGGAGAGGCCGCATGTTTCCGTTGCAGGCCGTGTCAGTGGCACTGTATTGTCCTCAAAGCGGGCAAAAAAGTTATTTAGTCTGCCTGGGAGCAAGACATCCTGGTCCGTGACTGGGCTGGGTTTCTTCCTGTAGTCCGTGATTGACCTTTAAACTGGACTGTGTGTTTACAGGCAGTAGCAACAGTGTGACATTAGATTAGAACGCATTCGCCAAAAGCCACTAAATACACCTGAATGGATTTCTGCTAACATGTAAATACCACTGGAGTCCTCTTACATTTGGGAACATTACAGTCCTATTGATCAAACAACCATGAAATGGTAGGCTCTCTCTCCCTCCATATGCACATTAACAACAACAAGATCAACAACTAATGTTAGCCAGGACGAGATAAGCTAAAATCTAACGAGGGAACATTCAGTGAACCTTTCAATCTTTAACTAGTTGGCTGTAAAAATTGCACGAAACGATGGGGAATAGTAGCTTGCTCATCCTGCATGCTTGAGCTGCAAAATCTGGACCCCTACAAATCAGCCGGGCTAGACAATCTGGACCCTTTCTTTCTAAAATTATCTGCCGAAATTGTTGCCACCCCTATTACTAGCCTGTTCAACCTCTCTTTCGTGTCGTCTGAGATTCCCAAAGATTGGAAAGCAGCTGCGGTCATCCCCCTCTTCAAAGGGGGGGACACTCTTGACCCAAACTGCTACAGACCTATATCTATCCTACCATGCCTTTCTAAGGTCTTCGAAAGCCAAGTCAACAAACAGATTACCGACCATTTCGAATCTCACCATACCTTCTCTGCTATGCAATCTGGTTTCAGAGCTGGTCATGGGTGCACCTCAGCCACGCTCAAGGTCCTAAATGATATCTTAACCGCCATCGATAAGAAACATTACTGTGCAGCCGTATTCATTGATCTGGCCAAGGCTTTCGACTCTGTCAATCACCACATCCTCATCGGCAGACTCGACAGCCTTGGTTTCTCAAATGATTGCCTCGCCTGGTTCACCAACTACTTCTCTGATAGAGTTCAGTGTGTCAAATCGGAGGGTCTGCTGTCCGGACCTCTGGCAGTCTCTATGGGGGTGCCACAGGGTTCAATTCTTGGACCGACTCTCTTCTCTGTATACATCAATGAGGTCGCTCTTGCTGCTGGTGAGTCTCTGATCCACCTCTACGCAGACGACACCATTCTGTATACTTCCGGCCCTTCTTTGGACACTGTGTTAACAACCCTCCAGGCAAGCTTCAATGCCATACAACTCTCCTTCCGTGGCCTCCAATTGCTCTTAAATACAAGTAAAACTAAATGCATGCTCTTCAACCGATCGCTACCTGCACCTACCCGCCTGTCCAACATCACTACACTGGACGGCTCTGACTTAGAATACGTGGACAACTACAAATACTTAGGTGTCTGGTTAGACTCTAAACTCTCCTTCCAGACCCATATCAAACATCTCCAATCCAAAGTTAAATCTAGAATTGGCTTCCTATTTCACAACAAAGCATCCTTCACTCATGCTGCCAAACATACCCTTGTAAAACTGACCATCCTACCAATCCTCAACTTTGGCGATGTCATTTACAAAATAGCCTCCAATACCCTACTCAACAAATTGGATGCAGTCTATCACAGTGCAATCCGTTTTGTCACCAAAGCCCCATATACTACCCACCATTGTGACCTGTACGCTCTCGTTGGCTGGCCCTCGCTTCATACTCGCCGCCAAACCCACTGGCTCCATGTCATCTACAAGACCCTGCTAGGTAAAGTCCCCCCTTATCTCAGCTCGCTGGTCACCATAGCATCTCCCACCTGTAGCACACGCTCCAGCAGGTATATCTCTAGTCACCCCCAAAACCAATTCTTTCTTTGGCCGCCTCTCCTTCCAGTTCTCTGCTGCCAATGACTGGAACGAACTACAAAAATCTCTGAAACTGGAAACACTTATCTCCCTCACTAGCTTTAAGCACCAACTGTCAGAGCAGCTCACAGATTACTGCACCTGTACATAGCCCACCTATAATTTAGCCCAAACAACTACCTCTTTCCCTACTTTATTTTATTTATTTATTTATTTTTGCTCCTTTGCACCCCATTATTTTTATTTCTACTTTGCACATTCTTCCATTGCAAATCTACCATTCCAGTGTTTTACTTGCTATATTGTATTTACTTTGCCACCATGGCCTTTTTTTGCCTTTACCTCCCTTAACTCACCTCATTTGCTCACATCGTATATAGACTTGTTTATACAGTATTATTGACTGTATGTTTGTTTTACTCCATGTGTAACTCTGTGTCGTTGTATGTGTCGAACTGCTTTGCTTTATCTTGGCCAGGTCGCAATTGTAAATGAGAACTTGTTCTCAACTTGCCTACCTGGTTAAATAAAGGTGAAATAAAAATAAATAAATAAATGCTTGTCCCAACCCATGTTTTGACAACAGAATGGGAACATGCCTGCCCGCCCGCCCATTCGATCGATGTCAAACACATTTGATTGACAACTAAGAGATATGCTAATTGTGGATAACAGTCGTTCATGTTCAGCATAGCTAGCAAGCAAAGTGATTCACATTCCTTGCTATCTAAACAAACGATACCTTGTATCTCTATCTGTAGCCACCAAAACATGATTTGATTGGAGTCGGTCACTCACCCCCTCTTCTAATGACATGACATCCTCCCAGATGCTAGCTAGCTAGATAATATTAGGCTGTGTTTTTAGCTTGCTAAATAAATAGATAGCTACATAAATAGATAGCCCAGGGGTGTCAAACTTAATCACCGGACAGACAATATTGAAAAAACAACGGATTTGCGAGCCAGATATAGCCTATTTGTTTTTACAAAAAAACTCTGATGCAAACTGGCTTTTGTTTTATTAGAAGAAAATGTCCCTTTTATAATTTCCATTTATAGGATGATGGATATAGCATTTTAACATATTAAAACAAAAGAGAGAAATAGTATTTGTCCAGCCTTTGTTGCTATGCTTGCAGATGTTCACAATATTCTGTGACCCTAATCAAAATGTATTTAACAACTCAAAATAACAAAAATATGGCTATAGATTTGTTACATTTTAACTTGAAATATGTTTAAAAAAAATGTGCACAGCTTGGATCACCTGTGTGGGTGAATGCAACATTTCTGTATGGTGCACTCAAAATGTATGGTAGTTGAGTAGTCAGCCTAAGATACTACTCAAATGTTGCTGTAATAGCCCTTCATGTTTCTCCTTTGCATGGTGTTTTGTTGCAGGTTTAGTTTTTGGTTATTCATTGTCAAGCTTCAAAAACCTCTTAAGGATCGGACCCTTTTTTTCAATATTCACCTAAAATGACATTAACTGCCTGTAGCTCAGGACCTGAAACAAGGATATGCATATTCTTGATACCATTTGAAAGGAAACACTTTGAAGTTTGTTTAAATGTCAAATTAATATAGGAGAATATAACACATTAGATCTAGTAAAATATGATCCCCAACCCCCCAAAAAATCTGATTTTTTATTTTTTTGTGCCATCTTTGAAATGCAAGAGAAAGGCCATAATGTATTATAATGTACAAACCTGCCTCAGTTCCACCAGCTCTGTCAGGAGGAATGGGCCAAAATTCACCCAACTTATTGTGGGAAGCTTGTGGAAGGCTACCTGAAACATTTGACCCAAATTAAACAATTTATACGGCAATGCTACCAAACACTAATTGAGTGTATGTAAACTTCTGACCCATTGGGAATGTGATGAAAGAAATAAAAGCTGAAATAAATAATTCTCTCTACTATTATTCTGACATTTCACATTCTTAAAATAAAGTGGTGATCCCAACTGACCTAATACAGGGAATTTTTATGTCAGGAATTGTGAAATAATGAGTTTAAATGTATTTGGCTAAGGTGTATGTAAACTTCTGACTTCAACTGTACATGACAAATTACAGAACATTAATAGACAACAAAAAATAAAATAACAGTTATATGTAGGAAAGACGCCAAGAGACAAAACTAGTATTTACACACTTCATATACAGGACAATTTAATAAAATCTTTAGAAAGAGGAGAGGCACTGTGGTGTTGGTGTGTGAATGGCCTTGTGCAAGTTGACATTGAGTGACCATGACTTATGATACCCACGTGAATGATGTCTAGGATCCAAGCATTTACACTGCACAGTAATTGGTTTGATATGTTTTTTTATTGTTGACATTTCTGTCTTCCATGGCAGCGTGTGAGAGAGCTAGAGAACAGTCTAGAAAAGATGACCATCAAAATCACAGAGGCTGAGAGGATCCAAAAAACCTACCTGCGAGTCTGCGACCACCTACATCGGGTCTGTAACACTATTACATTCACAAACATCAGCCTTTCTTTGTGGACATTGAATTAAATTAAATTGTTAACATTGAATTCAAGACTCCTTTGGGAGATATACTCCAGTCAGTGTAATCCCCATCAACAGACCAGTATGACTAGGTAGGACTGGCAAAGTGGCTCAAATGGCATCCTATTCCCTATACAGTGCACTTCTCTTGACAAAAGCCTTATGGGCCATGGTCAAAAGTAGTGCACTACAGAGCCATCTATTTAGATAGTTGGGCCAATGCGGCTTTTGAATTATGACGCATTTACATGACACTTCAACGTTCTATGGCAGCCATGTTAGCGCCCCATTAACATTACATAGGGAATATTTATGGCAATATCACATTTATAACACTAATTGAGTGTATGTAAACTTCTGACCCACTGGGAATGTGATGAAAGAAATAAAAGCTGAAATAAATCATTATCTCTACTATTATTCTGACATTTCACATTCTTAAAATAAAAGTGGTGATCCTAACTGACCTAAGACAGGGAATTTTTAGGATTAAAGGTCGGGAATTATGAAAAACTAAGTTGAAATGTTTTTGGCTAAGGTGTATGTAAACTTCCGACTTCAACTGTATGTTTATGTCCTGGGATTTTTTTTTGTTACTTACAACCTCATGCTAATCACATTAGCCTACGTTAGCTCAACAGTCCCGCAGGGGGGACACCGAAGCCAGGCTGCAACATTTTAGTGGACTAGCATGGCCGCGGCTTGTGTCTGTACACTTTCCCCTCCGCTGCACGCTGTCAACGGGACACACAAAAGCAGCACAATTTAAGTTGTAATCAGGCTGTAATTTCGTAAAGAAAATGACTCAACTGTTGACTAATTTATACTCGCTTGTGTGTTCTATTCAGCCCTGTGGGCCTTGTGTTTGACACGTTTGACACTTGTGCGCTAGCCTATTAGCCACATTATGAATGACTTGTGATCATTGCCCTTGTTAGTTTCATTGTATTGACATTCCCAGACTTAGTAAGTTGTCGTTTTTTGTTCAAATGTCATTGAATCTAAAACAGTGCGTCCCGAATGGGTGGAGGCAGCAAATAACGTACTAGTTTAGAGAATGCCAAGAGTGTAAAAAGCTGTCATCAAGGAAAAGGGTGGCTACTTTGAAGAATCTAATATCTAAAATATATTTGGATTTGTTTTACACTTTTTTGGTTACTACATGATTCCATATGTGTTATTTTATAGTTTTGATGTCTTCACTATTATACTACAATGTAGGAAATAGTACAAAATAAATAAAAATCCTGGAATGAGTAGGTGTGTCCAAGCATTTGACTGGTACTGTATATTATGATTGTCTGTTTGTTTCATATCTGCAAAGTAGTTAAAATGCTGCAAGTTCCACTTTAATGATTTGGTAGGGTCAAAAGTCAGGGAGATTAGAGTAAAGTCTAACAAAATACTAATTTGTTTTTTTGCCATCCTCTGCATACCTTAACAATTAATAAAATGCATCATCTGGGACATAATGCTTGGATCCTAGACATCATTCACGTGGGTATCATAAGTCATGGTCACTCAATGTCAACTTGCACAAGGCCAAAATAATCAGTAAAAATTAGCTGGAGTGAGGTAGTGTGATACTGCACTTCTCTCATTAACCATTGGGTGGTGGCATTGTGCATAACATTCTGAAGTGTTGAGTGTGTATGACAGAGAGTGATATGGAAGGTGATTGAATATGAAAGGCAGAGGAAGTTATGGAAGAATCTAATTATGAGATGAACTAGCTGGGGAGGTGAAAGAGGAGAGGGAGCAAGAGGGATGGACCTGTGGGGAACAGAGAGAAAAAGAGGGAGGGGAGAGAGGTAGAGGGATGGGGGGGTCATCTTGCCTAATGGCTTGGTTTGACATTCAATTTGTTTTTAAGGCTACAAATGTACAGAATGAAGGATTTCCCCCTCAGGAATATACACACTGACCCTTGATTACAAAGCCAGATACTTAGGGGAAATTGGTTCTGAGACACATGAATTGTCATGTGGCTGAGGAAAGGGTATGAATATACAGTAATATAATATGGTTGTGTAACTGGTCATGCAAGGACCAGATCAATGTGCGACGTACAGGCTGAAACGGGCTGAGGCAGGTGACAGAGACTAGGGAGCTGCTGTGTCTAGAACTGGAACCATCAAACTAAGGTTGCGTCCTTAATGGCACCATATTCTCTATATAGTGCACTACTGTTGACCAGAGCCCTATGGACCATATTCAAAAGTAGTGCACTCTATAGTGAATAGAGTGCCAATTGGTATGTTTCTTAACGGATATACACAACATATACAAAAGTATGTGGACATCCCTTCGAATTGGTTTCGGCTATTTCAACCACACCCGTTGCTGACAGGTGTAGAAAATCAAGCACACAGCCATGCAATCTCTTTAGACAAACATTGGCAGTAGAATGGCCTTACTGAAGAGCTCATTGACTTTCAACGTGGCACCGTCATAGGATGCCACCTTTCCAACAAGTCAGTTTGTCAAATTACTGGGGCTGTTTTTCATGGTTCAGGATACACCCCTTAGTTCCAGTGAAAGGAAACCTTAATGCTACAGAATACAATGACATTCTATACAATTCTGTGCTTCCAACTTTGGCAACAGTTTGGGGAAGGCCCTTTCCTGTTTCAGCATGAGAATGATGAAACGAGGTCCATACAGAAATGATTTTTTTTGTTATCGGTGTGGAAGAACTTAACTGGGCTGCACAGAGCCCTCACCTCAACCCCATCGAATAACTTTGAGATGAATTGGAACTCGACTGTGAGCAAGGCCTAATAGCCCAACACCAGTTCCCGACCTCACTAATGCTCGTGGCTGAATTGAAGGAAGTCCCCGCAACAATGTTCCAACATCTAGTGGAAAGCCTTCCCAGAAGAGTGGAGGCTGTTATAGCAGCAAAGGGGGGACCAACTCCATATTAATGCCCATGATTTGGAATGAGGTGTTTGACGAGCAGGTGTCCACATACTTTTGGGCCTTTGGAATAAATAAACCACACTAGATCATAAAGAATATAAAGCCCATGCAGAGCCACCTGGTAGAGAAAGCTGAAAATAAAAATTGAGTGATAGCTAGCAATATGGCTAAAACCCTAAGGGCAGTATTGATTTAATCTGTTTTAGTGGCCCGTCTTGCTCCCATTTTCAATCCTCAGCACAGAACTCTCCTTCTCCCCCATCCTTTTCCGTTCCTCACCCCTCCATCTCACCCTCCTCCTCCAGATCCCAGCTTCCAAAATCATCAATTTTGAAGGGGGAAAAAAATCAGGTCCCTCAGGCAGCGAGGCAGGTAAGTGGGGCACCGCGCAGCGGCAGACAGCTCCAGTCCGAAAGCCCCTCCGGCTCACATGCGATACATGCAGCACACATGACCAATTAGCATGTGGTGACGATGGTGGCACGTTGCTCAGTCAGTCAGGCCACACAACCAAATCAATGAGCCAAGCGTGTGCCGTAAACATTCTATTTCATATATACTCTTAGATAAAAATGTTGTCAAAAAGGGTTATTTGCAGAGGGATAGGGTTCTACCAAGAACTGTTTTCATCTGACCCTTTTGGGGAGGTTCTTAGAAAGACTAAGGTTATTTGGAAGGCAAAGGGTTCTACGTAGAACCGTTTTCATCCTACAGATGTAGGATCTTAATTTGAGTCAGTTTGCTACAGCAGGAAAATAATCCTGCAGCAGCAGGAAATGTGAATGATTATGTGGATTATAATAAATGTACATTTTTGTAGGGGTTGATACATTTTTCGTAAGGGAAAATCAAGTCTGACATTTTAAAGTGGAGATTACATTCTTCAGAAGCCTTTTTAAACTTCAGAAACACTACAATTTTTAAAATTTCCTACATTGCAGGAATGTTTTCCTGCCACAGGGTGATCAAATTAAGATACTATCTGTAAGAGACATTTTTGGAAGAAAGAATTCTTGAAAGGCAAGAAGGGTACATAGAACCCCTCTGAATCTGAATAAGATTTTTGATTGTATTTTTTCCCTTTTTAAATAGTGCCTGGGCATTAGTGTTTACCTCCGTGTTTAAACTTTAATATCAGCAGTTTGAGGTAGGTGTGAGTGTTTTAAACTGTACCTACAGTATATGGGAATGTTTAATCCCCAAATATTCCTATATAGGTACAGGTTAAAACACTCACACCTACCATTTTACATACAGTACTGACATAATTGATATCTTTGCCATGATTTCTGTCTTTAAAAAAATAGTATTCTCTGTGACTTTATTGTATGATGCAGTGTATTGCATGGCTCACAGCAAATTGGCCAGTTATACCTACAGTAGTATCTTGACTTTGCAAGAAATGCCCCCGACTAAAGTAATCTTCTTGTTATCATCTCCTACATGATCAATTTATCAACATTCATGTAGCCTGCTGTATCGTCTTGCTCGCTTTCCCACTCTCTCCCTCCTAGTCATGTCAGGAGAAAGACCTTGACATGTTTCAAAGACAAGGCTCATTAATTCCCATATGTAATGAATGTTGATCTGTGCGTTTCTTCTTCAAAACGCTTGTCTGAAAGATGAGATGAACACTGGAGACCTGACTCAGTGTACAGCATTAGAGATTCACCACACCACGCATGGCCAGATTCTCTCACTTCTCTTAACTAATACCGTGGACATATCACACATAAAGTTGCCAAAACGTGTCAGATACTGTATGAATCACGCAGTGTGCGTCTCAAATTTGTTGTAGTGTACTTCTTTTGAGCAGAGCTCTTTGGGCCCTTATTTGCTGTAGTGTACTTCTTTTGAGCAGAGCTCTTTGGGCCCTTATTTGCTCTAGTGTACTTCTTTTGAGCAGAGCTCTTTGGGCCCTTATTTTCTGTAGTGTATTTCTTTTGAGCAGAGCTCTTTGGGCCCTTATTTGTTGTAGTGTACTTCTTTTGAGCAGAGCTCTTTGGGCCCTTATTTTCTGTAGTGTACTTCTTTTGAGCAGAGCTCTTTGGGCCCTTATTTGCTCTAGTGTACTTCTTTTGAGCAGAGCTCTTTGGGCCCTTATTTTCTGTAGTGCTCTTTGGGCCCTTATTTGTTGTTGTTTTCTTTTGAGCAGAGCTCTTTGGGCCCTTATTTGCTGTAGTGTTTCTTTTGAGCAGAGCTCTTTGGGCCCTTATTTTGTAGTGTACTTCTTTTGAGCAGAGCTCTTTGGGCCCTTATTTGTAGTGTACTTCTTTTGAGCAGAGCTCTTTGGGCCCTTATTTTCTGTAGTGTACTTCTTTTGAGCAGAGCCCTGTAGTGTACTTCTTTTGAGCAGAGCTCTTTGGGCCCTTATTTTCTGTAGTGTACTTCTTTTGAGCAGAGCTCTTTGGGCCCTTATTTTCTGTAGTGTACTTCTTTTGAGCAGAGCTCTTTGGGCATTTATTTGCTGTAGTGTATTTCTTTTGAGCAGAGCTCTTTGGGGCCTGGTCAAAAGTTGTGCACTACATAGAAAATAGGGTGCCATTTGGGACGCAGGCCGCAGTAAAACGTAAGTCCTCAGGGTCGTCTTTCTCAGCTATGTAACAGTCTTCTCCCTACTCAAGTTGGTAACCAGTGAGCAAAATTGTGTTCAAAAGACATATTTTAGACGTTGACATCAGGAGCATTTTAGGTGCTGAATGAGGTAAAAATACACTGCTCAAAAAAATAAAGGGAACACTAAAATAACACATCCTAGATCTGAATGAATGAAATATTCTTATTAAATACTTTTTTCTTTAAATAGTTGAATGTGCTGACAACAAAATCACACAAAAATTATCAATGGAAATCAAATTTATCAACCCATGGAGGTCTGGATTTGGAGTGACACTCAAAATTAAAGTGGAAAAGCACACTACAGGTTGATCTAACTTTGATGTAATGTCCTTAAAACAAATCCAAATGAGGCTCAGTAGTGTGTGTGGCCTCCACGTGCCTGTATGACCTCCCTACAACGCCTGGGCATGCTCCTGATGAGGTGGCGGATGGTCTCCTGAGGGATCTCCTCCCAGACCTGGACTAAAGCATCCGCCAACTCCTGGACAGTCTGTGGTGCAACGTGGCGTTGGTGGATGGAGCGAGACATGATGTCCCAGATGTGCTCAATTGGATTCAGGTCTGGGGAACGGGCGGACCAGTCCATAGCATCAATGCCTTCCTCTTGCAGGAACTGCTGACACACTCCAGCCACATGAGGTCTAGCATTGTCTTGCATTAGGAGGAACCCAGGGCCACACCATGACTGACCCACCGCCAAACCGGTCATGCTGGAGGATGTTGCAGGCAGCAGAACGTTCTCTACGGCGTCTCCAGACTCTGTCACGTCTGTCACATGTGCTCAGTGTGAACCTGCTTTCTTCTGTGAAGAGCACAGGGCGCCAGTGGCGAATTAGCCAATCTTGGTGTTCTCTGGCAAATGCCAAACGTCCTGCACGGTGTTGGGCTGTAAGCACAACCCCCACCTGTGGACGTCGGGCCCTCATACCACCCTCATGGAGTCTTTTTTCTGACCGTTTGAGCAGACACATGCACATTTGTGGCCTGCTGGAGGTCATTTTGCAGGGCTCTGGCAGTGCTCCTCCTGCTCCTCCTTGCACAAAGGCGGAGGTAGCGGTCCTGCTGCTGGGTTGTTGCCCTCCTACGGCCTCCTCCACGTCTCCTGATGTACTGGCCTGTCTCCTGGTAGTGCCTCCATGCTCTGGACACTACTCTGACAGACACAGCAAACCTTCTTGCCACAGCTCACATTGATGTCCCATCCTGGATGAGCTGCACTACCTGAGCCACTTGTGTGGGTTGTAGACTCCGTCTCATGCTACCACTAGAGTGAAAGAACCGCCAGCATTCAAAAGTGACCAAAACATCAGCCAGGAAAGTGTAGGAACTGAGAAGTGGTCTGTGGTCACCACCTGCAGAACCACTCCTTTATTGGGGGTGTCTTGCTAATTGCCTATAATTTCCACCTGTTGTCTATTCCATTTGCACAACAGCATGTGACATGTATTGTCAATCAGTGTTGCTTCCTAAGTGGACAGTTTGATTTCACAGAAGTGTGATTGACTTGGAGTTACATTGTGGTGTTCCCTTTATTTTTTTGAGCAGTGTACATATTTTCCAGATGTTTGGAAAATACATTTTCGACGTCTAAATAATGCATTTTCCGGGGATCGAAAATACGTATTTCCCGGACGTTGAATCAGGAGCATTTTAGTTGCTTGAATGAAAGGTGAAAATATGTATTTTCTGTATGTCAAAAACACATTTATTGTGAGCTTCAAGAGGTATATTATTCCATGAAAACCTATGCTATTTATCTTTAAAAAGAAGGCAGATGTTACAATGTTGTTGTAACCATGAGAAATGAAACACAATGGGAAGTATACCTTGTGACATTTTCTTTATTCCTGACAAAAAAACGTGCAATCGGGTAATAGAGTAGACTATTTAAATTTTTGTCTAATTTCAAAATTATTTATTTCACCTTTATTTAACCAGGTAGGCTAGTTGAGAACAAGTTCTCATTTACAATACAACAATTAATTCAAGAATGATTGACAATAAATAATTGTAATCAAATTAAAACGTTGATGTATAATAATGAGTTCATGACCTGAATGCATCTCTATAGGCGTTAACAAAATATCCATACAAATATGATTAGGTCTCTCATAGACTAGGCCTTGTAGAAAGAGGGTGAATCAAGTTAGGTCTGCCAAATGAATCGAGCATTGGACACAATCTAGCATACATAAATCCAGCCATAGAGTATAGCCTATCATCATCAAAATATTTTTTTGTTTGTTTATAACATGCACAATTAGAAGCATCAATCTACAGTTAAAGACAGAAGTTGACATACACCTTAGCCAAATACATTTAAACTCAGTTTCACAATTCCTGACATTTAATCAAAGTAAAAATTCCCTGTCTTAAATCAGTTAGGATCACCACTTTATTTTAAAAATGTGAAATGTCAGAATAATAGTAGAGTGATTTATTTAAGCTTTTATTTATTTCATCACATTCCCAATGAGTCAGAAGTTTACACTCAATTAGTATTTGGTAGCATTGCCTTTAAAACAAACGTTTCAGGTAGCCTTCCACAAGCTTCCCACAATAAGTTGGGTGAATTTTGGCCCATTTCTCCTGACAGAGCTGGTGGAACTGAGGCAGGTTTGTAGGCCTACTTGCTCACACACACTTTTTCAGTTCTGACCACAAAATGTTCTATAGGATTGAGGTCAGGGCTTTGTGATGGCCACTCCAATACCTTGACTTTGCTGTGCTTAAGCCATTTTGCCACAACTTTGGAAGTATGCTTGGGGTCATTGTCCATTTGGAAGACCCATTTGCAACCAAGCTTTAACTTCCTGACTGATGTCTTGAGATGTTGCTTCAATATATCCACATAATTTTCCTCCCTCATGATGCCATTTATTTTGTGAAGGGCACCAGTCCCTCCTGCAGCAAAGCACCCCCACAACATGATGCTCCCACCCCCATGCTTCACGGTTGGGATGGTGTTCTTCAGCTTGCAAGCCTCCCCCTTTTTCCTCAAAACATAACGATGGTCATTATGGCCAAACAGTTCTATTTTTGTTTCATCAGACCAGAGGACATTTCTCCAAAAAGTACGATCTTTGTCCCATGTGCAGTTGCAAACCGTAGTCTGGCGTTTTTAATGGCGTTTTTGGAGCAGTGGCTTCTACCTTGCTGAGCGGCCTTTCAGGTTATGTTGATATAGGACTTGTTTTACTGTGGATATAGATACTTTGTACCTGTTTCCTCCAGCATCTTCACAAGGTCCTTTGCTGTTGTTCTGGGATTGATTTGCAATTTTCGCACCAAAGAACGTTCATCTCTAGGAAACAGAAGGCGTCTCCTTTCTGAGCAGTAGGATGGCTGCATGGTCCCATTGTGTTTATACTTGCGTACTGTTGTTTGTACCGATGAACGTGGTACCTTCAGGTGTTTGGAAATTGCTACCATGGATGAACCAGATTTGTGGAGGTCTTGGCGGATATCTTATGATTTTCCCATTATGTCATGCAGAGACACTGTTTGAAGGTAGGCCTTGAAATATGTCCACAGGTACACTGCCAATTGACTCAAATGATGTCAGAAGCTTCTAAAGCCATGACATCATTTTCTGGAATTTTCCAAGCTGTTTAAAGGCACAGTCAACTTAGTGTATGTAAACGTCTGACCTACTGGAATTGTGATACAGTGAAATAATCTGTCTGTAAACAATTGTTGGAAAAATGACTTGTGTCATGCATAAAGTAGATGTCCTAACCGACTTTCCAAAACTATATTTTGTTAACAAGAAATTTGTGGAGTGGTTGAGAATTTTGTTCTAATGACTTCAATCTAAGTGTATGTAAACTTCCGACTTCATCTGCATAGCTTGACTAAATTCCAGCCCCGTAACTTTGCTCAGGACAAGACACTGTTTTGATTGTCTCGTCTGGCTGACAGAAAAAGCCCCCATCTTGGAGATAGTCGATCACATCATTGTGGAGCTGCTGATCTGCACGAAGTGTGTACGTTCCGCTGTCGATGTACTTTGCTGGACATGCTGGCTGTTCTCGGCGCTGCATCATCACTTCAAACGCATTCTGTCTTTGGTGTTATCGTTTGGCCTACTACTACTGGTAGTACCGCTAACATTGAAGTTATGTTAGCACACCTCGATTTCATCAATCATTTTGACTTCAATTTAGTTGTCCAAAATACTATCAGCTTGCACTGCATCTTTGCTAATGAATGCCCTGATATCTGGCTAGTCAATTGTTTCAATTACATTGTTGTTTTGTCTATTAATCACCTTCCAATTGATCTGTAAATTATGCATTAACCATGGATTTAACCAACTGTTTGTTTATAATGAGGTGCGTCCCACGTTGAACCTGGACACATAAATAGTATGAATTTGCGCTGGCTTCAGCCATGACTGCATGAGAGAGAAATGAAACATCTGCACGTCGCCTGTAGGTGCTAGCGTGTGTCTCACTGTCCAGTCCGAGGCTCAAACATGATCTGAGCTCGTGATCGGAGGCTGTTTGGTCTCTTGCGCATCAACTTGGGAAAGACGTCCAGAAGACATCGCCATCAGTAGATGCTTTGTGGGAAAGTCTTCGGTGCGATTTGGTAGCCTGACGACTCACACTAAATTCTTCCGCTGCTCTGTCATTCCCTACATACTTTAGTCTGAAACTACGATCATTGAAGTTGTTTGTGGTGACTAGGGGCAGTGTACAAACCAAAGTCATCAGTGATTGGATCGTCTAACTAATCAGAGTATCAAAGCCGATGACAAATGTTCAAGCCGCCTCTTAAACCATGTGTGTGCTGGCTCTGGCCAACCCATCGGTTTCTGGACCAATCAGGCGGCGCCGAATGCGGGTGAAGGGTCGAGGAGGTACTCCGATCCAGACTCATTGTGGCGTAGCATTTCGCCAAAGTTAGGAGTCTGGGTAGCCAGGCAAGCGATTTGGAGGAGTATACAGTAGGACTATGTGTGTGCATCTCTATCTATGGGTAATGATAATGACATCCACCTGGATCAGGGCCCAAGTCCCCAGACAGCTAGGGGACAGTACAGTAATTAAGCCTTATTGACGAGGAGAGGAACCCGCTGACAGCAGGTTAGAGTGAGTTGCAGCCGAGCATGACACCCTGACAGTGACACACACACACAAATCAAATTAAATCTAATTCTGCCGGAATAGAACAGGTGTAGACCTTTTGTGAAATGCTAACTTACAAGCCCTTAACCAACAAAGCAGTTCAAGAAATATATTTAAAAAAATATTTGCTAAATAAACTAAAGTAAAAAATTATCACAATAAGATTACATAACAATAACGAGGCTATATACAGGGGGTACCGGTACCGATTCAATGTGGGTGGGGTACAGGTTAGTCGTGGTCATTTTGTACATGTAGGTAGGGGTAAAGTAACTATGCATAGATAATAAACAGTAAGTAGCAGCAGTGTAGAAACAAAGTGGCGGGGAATCCATGTAAATTGTCCAGCATTCTCACATAGGTGTTCCTATTGATCAGGTGGGAAAGGGCAGTGTGGAGTGCGATTGAGATTGCGTCATCTGTGGATCTGTTGGGGCGGTATGCGAATTGGAGTGTGTCTAGGGTTTCCGGGATGATGGTGTTGATGTGAGCCATGACCAGCCTTTCAAAGCTCTTCATGGCTATTGATGTGAGTGCTACGGGGTGGTAATTATTTAGGCAGGTTACCTTTGCATTCTTGGGAACAGGGACTATGATAGTCTGCTTGAAACATGTAGGTATTACAGACTCGGTCAGGGAGAGATTGACAATGTTAGTGAAGACACTTGCCAGTTGGTCCGCGCATGCTCTGAGTACACATCCTGGTAATCCACCTGGCCCCACGGCCTTGTGAATGTTTACCTGTTTAAAGGTGTTGCTCACATCGGCTATGGATCCTATGACGGTGCCACATAGAAAGTCACTGAGCTCTTCGGTAAGGCCATTCTACTGCCAATGTTTGTCTGTGGAGATTTCATGGCGGTGTGCTTGATTTGATACACCTGCCAGCAACGGGTGTGGCTGAAATAGCTAAATCCACTAATTTGAAGGGGTTGTCCACATACACTATATATACACAAAAGTACTGTATTTGAAAACGAAAGTATTACAGTTTGTTATGGATATTGGATAGTGTAAAGACAGCCATGTAGGAAAAACTATTTTCACTCCACTTCGATACATAGTTAATTTCATTGCAGGTCAGGAGAGCATTTTCTCCAACCCTTTTCCTAACCTCAGTCTGCTAACCTGCTCCATTAATTATCCTAACCTGCTGTGTAAATTCTCCTAAACTGCTATGAAGTCACTTCGGTATCAAGGTGGCTTGAAAAGACTGTTTTCCAACAGCAATGTGGCGCTTCTCTTTTACAGTTGCTTTACATTTGAATATAGAGCCGTTGCAGAAAGTGTAGAAGTCTGTTGTTGTTTTGAGTCAGGAGACAGTGGGGAAGAGGGAATCTATGATAATGAAGAGGATTTACATAATAATGGGGACTAGGGACTGACAGTTCACCCGGGTGCACAGCTTGGTTGATTGACAGGTGGAATATTAGACATTTGGCAGAGAGGGTCCACTTCTGCTTAATCATTCTTTCACTCGTGTGGTTTTGAGTGAAGCTGTAGAGATCAAACAATCAAACTATGTTTTGATACCAAAACAACTGCTGCTTTGTTATTTTTTGAAATCCCAGATTGCCCAGATAATCTATATTGCATAATGGAAAAAAAATGTGGGCAAGGTTTATATATTATTTTATGAATTATGTCTGTTGTTAATTGAGTAATTCATGCGTTGGGTTAATTCTTATGTAAATTGGCAAAGTTTGAGTTTTGGTTGACCTATATTAGATTTTATTTTCGATCTTGTTGGTTATTCAAACATGAAAAACAATTACAAATTTAAGTTATGGAGTCCGCTTAAGTTTTTATTTTCTATGTAAGGGCAGTTTTATGTTTAGAAGCTACTCGTAATGATTCTTAGTGACATCCAGGGAGGAAATGACAAGGACACCTTTCAAGAAAGTTACTGTGCTTTAGAATTACTGAAAAATGTCAGGGACTTTAGGACAGCAACCTCTTTCAGCTGCCATTATGTTTTCATTTGACAGACAAAAAAAGGACACATTTTCATTTGATTTTTATTTTCAAAATCCACAAGTTAAACGTACACAGTTTCACATAAATGTTCACATTTTGGACAGACCATCTGACTTTGTAGCTGTGTTAATTAACTAGTGATGACCAAAAGGGTCGCTTATCCATTTTGAGACAGCGTTTTGCACACCATAGAAAGAAATACGTATATTCAGAGATTCATTCTGAAATTAAGTGTTCAAATTTAGAATTAATTCCCTCACACTTTTTTTGTATTTTTTTTAACCTTTATTTAACTAGACAATTCAGTTAAGAACAAATTCTTATTTTCAATGACGGCCTAGGAACAGTAGGTTAACTGCCTGTTCAGGGGCAAAACGACAGATTTGTACCTTGTCAGCTCGGGGATTTGAACTTTCAACCTTCCGGTTACTAGTCCAACGCTCTAACCACTGGGCTACCATGCTACCCCAATTACCTAAATTACCTAAATATGACTGCCAGATTTTATTTTATAAGTTATGGAGCTAAAGCTTTCCTGTGTTTACGCTGAGCTTGTACAGTACAATTGGAATTCTATGGCAGCTATGCTATTTTGTCAGGTGATGATGGGTCCAACTATAATTAGACCCAGTAATTAGACCCAGCCGGGCTGGATCTGAAATGGCAACCTATTCCCTAGTGCACCACGTACTAAGGTCCCTGGCCAACAGCAGTACACTAGGGAATAGGTTTCCATTTTGGACCCCAGACTTGGCAGAGGCCTCCTGATGTCAGTGGGGGAGCTGGTCTGATTGGTCCAGTAATAGGGAGTGATGATAGAGAGGACCTACAGGTAAGAATAGCACCTACTCAGGGTGCTCCCTGAATGGCACCCTAGTTGCTATATAGTACACTGCTTCTGGTCAAAACTAGTGAAAATATGATGGGAATAGGGTGCCAATTGGGAGGCAACCTGAGTCCTGTTGTGCAGCTATTCCTGCCTGCTGCTGTTAGCTCAGTGGGAGGGTAGGATGTTAGTGTGCCTGTGATGTGCGTCAGGCAACAGTGAAGCTTCTAAAAACAGCTCTTGCTCGATGCACGTGAAGACTCACAACCACACTACCAAGGTACCAAGCTTCACACCCCAACCCGCCCTGTACAAACTGTGAGCAATGTGCTTACTACAGCACAACAGACCAGCTAATTATGCTGGAACACCTAGGCTAGCACGTCTAATATGTGTGTTAAATTCAGAGAAAAAGGTCCACATGGAATTAGCATGTGATTAATCTCAGCAACCCAGTACCAAATCACACATATTTCATGAGAGACTAGTATGTAACAGAACAGGTTTTAAAATACACTATACAATGCATTCGGAAAGTATTCAGACCCCTTCCCTATATTTTTGTTACAGCCTTATTCTAAACTTGATAAAATATTTTATCAAGTTCATTATTAAGTCGACACACAATCGACACACAATTAATCATTAATCGACACACAATATCCCATGACAAAGCGAAAAGTTTTATTTTTGAAAATGTATTACACAAACAAAATACCTTATTTACACACAATACCCCATAATGACAAAGCGCAAACAGGCTTTTAGAAATGTACCTTATTTACATAAGTATTCAGACTCTTTGCTATGAGACTCGAAATTGGGCTCAGATGCATCATGTTTTCATTGGTCACCCTTGTGATGTTTACCACTTAATTGGAGTCCACCTGTGGTAAAATCAATTGATTGGACATGATTTTGAAAGGCACACACCTGTCTATATAAGGTCCCACAGCTGACAGTGTATGTCAGAGCAAAAACCAGGCCATCAGGTCGAAAGAATTGTACGTAGAGTGCCAAGACAGGATTGTGTTGATGCACAGATCTGGGGAAGGCTACCAAAAAATGTCTGGAGCATTGAAGGTCCCCAAGAACACAGCGGCCTCCATCATTCTTAAATGGAAGAAGTTTGGAACCACCAAGACTCTTCCTAGAGCTGGCCGCCCGGCCAAACTGAGCAATCGGGGAGAAGGGCATTGGTCAGGGAGGTGACCATGAAACCGATGGTCACTGACAGAGCTCCAGAGTTTCTCTGTGGAGATGGGAGAACCTTCCAGAAGAACAACTATCTCTGCAGCACTCCACTAATCATACCTTTATGGTGGAGTGACCAGATGAAGCCACTCCTCAGTAAAAGGCACATGACAGCCCGCTTGGAATTTGCCAAAAGGCACATAAAGGACTCTCAGACCATGAGAAACAAGATTGAACTCTTTGGCCTGAATGCCAAGTGTCACATCTGGAGGAAACCTGGCACCATCCCTACGATGTAGCATGGTGGAGCATGGTGGTGGCAGCATCATGCTGTGGAGATGTTTTTCAACGGCAGGGACTGGGAGACTACTCAGGATTGAGGGAAAGATGAACAGAGCAAAGTACAGAGAGATCCTTGATGAAAACCTGCTCCAGAGCGCTCAGGAATTCAGACCTGGGTGCGAAGGTTCACCTTCCAACAAGAAAATTACCCTTAGCACACAGCCAAGACAACGCAGAGGTGGCTTCGGGACAAGTCTCTGAATGTAGTGGCCCAGCCAGAGCCCGGACCCGATCGAACATCTCTGGAGAGACTTGAAAACAGCTGTGCAGCGACGCTCCCCATCCAACCTGACAGAGCTTGAGAGGATCTGCAGAGAAGAATGGGAAGAAACTCCCCAAATACAGGTATGCCAAGCTTGTAGCGTCATACACATGAAGATTTGAGTCGGTAATCTCTGCCAAAAGGTGCGTCAACAAAAGTACTGAGTAAAGGGTCTGAATACTTATGTAACTGTAATAATTCATTATTGTTTTTTTATATGAAATAAAAACTGTTTTTGCTTTCTCATTATGGGCTATTGTGTGGAAACTTTTATACATTTTAGAATAAAGCTGTAACGTTAAAGTCATGGGGTCTGAATACCTTTTGAATGCACTGTATATACACACCAAAGTATGTGGACAACCCTTTCAAATTAGTGGATTCGGCTATTTCAGCCACACCCGTTGCTGACAGGTGTATAAAACCGAGCACACCACCATGGAATCTCCGTAGACAAACATTGGCAGTAGAATGTCATTGAAGAGCTCAGTGACTTTCAACGTGTCACCTTCATAGGATGCCACATTTCCAACAAGTCAATTCAGCAAATTTCTGCCCTGCTGGAGCTTCCCCAGTCAACTATAAGTGCTGTTATTGTGAAGTGGAATCTTCTAGGAGCAATGTGTCAGCCGCGAAGTGGTAGGCCACACAAGGTCGCAGAACGGGACTGGCGAGTGCTGAAGTGCGTAATGAGTAAAAATCATCTTTCCTCGGTTGCAAACAGTCACTACAGAGTTCCAATCTGCCACTGGAAGCAACGTCAGCACAAGAACCGTTTGTCAGGAGCTTCATTAAATGGGTTTCCATGGCCAAGCAGTCACACACAAGCCTAAGAAACAAGCGTCGGCTGGAGAGGTGTAAAGCTAGCCACAATTGGACTTTGGAGCAGTGGAAACGTTTTCTCTAGTGATGAATCACGCTTCACCATCTGGCAGTCCAACGGATGAATCTGGATTTGGTGGATGTCAGGAGAATGCTATCTGCCACAATGCATAGCGCCAACTGTAAAGTTTGGTGGAGGAGGAATAATAGTCTGGTCCTCTTTTTCATGGTTAGGGCTTGTCGTGGAAATTTCCTGTATTTACCAAATCATGAGAGCAAACCACATACAAGTCAGAGTTATCATAAAGTCCATCTTTAATTATATGAGCTCCATCACAACCCTGTGACTCTCAGATCAATTCAGTGTCTATGAATGAATTCTCTGAGAGTCCCTTACACATTGCAACTGAGATCCTTTATAGCAAAGACACACATAGCCAGACAGCATTGGCCATAATTTATCGTTCAGCTTTGTCTCCTAAACTATGTTCTTTTCTCAAACTCAGAACCATAAAACAAATCCTCATATCAACAGGCATATCACACATCCACCCTATCTTGACAAGATCACAGAGACACATTGACTGGCACACAGACATTGTGGAGCCAAGAGATACACGCTTGACCTCTCCCCTCTCTCCGGCCCAAGTAACTTAGTCCTGACAGAGAACAGATAACTACAAACCCGGCCACAGTATTATACAAAAATAAACATTCTGATGAGAAGTAACTTACAAACATATGAATATAAAATATCTTACCTATGTTACCAACTAATTCTGATTATTCCCCAACAGGCTAAGCCCCTTAGTTCCAGTGAATGGAAATCTTAACGCTACAGCATACAATGACATACTAGACGATTCTGTGCTTTCAACTTTGTGGCAATCGTTTGGGGAAGGCCCTTTCCTGTTTCAGCATGACAATGCCCCTGTGCACAAAACGAGGTCCATACAGAGATGGTTTATCAAGATTGGTGTGGAAGAACTTGACTGGCCTTCCCAGAGCGCTTACTTCAACTCCATCGAACACCTTTAAGATGATTTGGAACTGACTGTGAGCCAGGCCTAATCGCTCAACATCAGTGCCAAACCGCACTAATGCTTGTGGCTAAATGGAAGCAAGTCCCAGCAGCAATGTTCCAACATCTAGTTGAAAGCCTTCCCAGAATAGTGGAGGCTGTTATAGCAGCAAAGGGGGTGACCAACTCCATACTAATGCCCATGATTTTGGAATGAGCCATTTGACCAGCAGGTGTCCACATACACTACATGACCAAAAGTATCTCCCAGCTTCAAATCAAATCAAATTTTATTTGTCACATACACATGGTTAGCAGATGTTAATGCGAGTGTAGTGAAATGCTTGTGCTTCTAGTTCCGACAATGCAGTAATAACGAACAAGTAATCTAACTAACAATTCCAAAAAAACTACTGTCTTATACACAGTGTAAGGGGATAAAGAATATGTACATAAGGATATATGAATGAGTGATGGTACAGAGCAGCATAGGCAAGATACAGTAGATGATATCGAGTACAGTATATACATATGAGATAAGTATGTAAACCAAGTGGCATAGTTAAAGTGGCTAGTGATACATGTATTACATAAGGATGCAGTCGATGATATAGAGTACAGTATCAACGTATGCATATGAGATGAATAATGTAGGGTAAGTAACATTATATAAGGTAGCATTGTTTAAAGTGGCTAGTGATATATTTACATCATTTCCCATCAATTCCCATGATTAAAGTGGCTGGAGTAGAGTCAGTGTCATTGACAGTGTGTTGGCAGTAGCCACTCAATGTTAGTGGTGGCTGTTTAACAGTCTGATGGCCTTGAGATAGAAGCTGTTTTTCAGTCTCTCGGTCCCAGCTTTGATGCACCTGTACTGACCTCGCCTTCTGGATGACAGCGGGGTGAACAGGCAGTGGCTCGGGTGGTTGATGTCCTTGATGATCTTTATGGCCTTCCTGTAGCATCGGGTGGTGTAGGTGTCCTGGAGGGCAGGTAGTTTGCCCCCGGTGATGCGTTGTGCAGACCTCACTACCCTCTGGAGAGCCTTACGGTTGAGGGCGGTGCAGTTGCCATACCAGGCGGTGATACAGCCCGCCAGGATGCTCTCGATTGTGCATCTGTAGAAGTTTGTGAGTGCTTTTGGTGACAAGCCGAATTTCTTCAGCCTCCTGAAGTTGAAGAGGCTCTGCTGCGCCTTCCTCACGATGCTGTCTGTGTGAGTGGACCAATTCAGTTTGTCTGTGATGTGTATGCCGAGGAACTTAAAACTTGCTACCCTCTCCACTACTGTTCCATCGATGTGGATGGGGGTGTTCCCTCTGCTGTTTCCTGAAGTCCACAATCATCTCCTTAGTTTTGTTGACGTTGAGTGTGAGGTTATTTTCCTGACACCACACTCCGAGGGCCCTCACCTCCTCCCTGTAGGCCGTCTCGTCGTTGTTGGTAATCAAGCCTACCACTGTTGTGTCGTCCGCAAACTTGATGATTGAGTTGGAGGCGTGCATGGCCACGCAGTCGTGGGTGAACAGGGAGTACAGGAGAGGGCTCAGAACGCACCCTTGTGGGGCCCCAGTGTTGAGGATCAGCGGGGAGGAGATGTTGTTGCCTACCCTCACCACCTGGGGGGCGGCCCGTCAGGAAGTCCAGTACCCAGTTGCACAGGGCGGGGTCGAGACCCAGGGTCTCAAGCTTGATGACGAGCTTGGAGGGTACTATGGTGTTGAATGCCGAGCTGTAGTCGATGAACAGCATTCTCACATAGGTATTCCTCTTGTCCAGATGGGTTAGGGCAGTGTGCAGTGTGGTTGAGATTGCATCATCTGTGGACCTATTTGGGCGGTAAGAAAATTGGAGTGGGTCAAGGGTGTCAGGTAGGGTGGAGGTGATATGGTCCTTGACTAGTCTCTCAAAGCACTTCATGATGACGGATGTGAGTGCTACGGGGCGGTAGTCGTTTAGCTCAGTTACCTTAGCTTTCTTGGGAACAGGAACAATGGTGGCCCTCTTGAAGCATGTGGGAACAGCAGACTGGTATAGGGATTGATTGAATATGTCCGTAAACACACCGGCCAGCTGGTCTGCGCATGCTCTGAGGGCGCGGCTGGGGATGCCGTCTGGGCCTGCAGCCTTGCGAGGGTTAACACGTTTAAATGTCTTACTCACTTCGGCTGCAGTGAAGGAGAGACCGCATGTTTCCGTTGCAGGCCGTGTCAGTGGCACTGTATTGTCCTCAAAGCGGGCAAAAAGTTATTTAGTCTGGCTGGGAGCAAGACATCCTGGTCCGTGACTGGGCTGGGTTTCTTCCTGTAGTCCGTGATTGACTGTCGACCCTGCCACATGCCTCTTGTGTCTGAGCCGTTGAATTGAGATTCTACTTTGTCTCTGTACTGGCGCTTAGCTTGTTTGATAGCCTTGCGGAGGGAATAGCTGCACTGTTTGTATTCAGTCATGTTACCAGACACCTTGCCCTGATTAAAAGCAGTGGTTCGTGCCTTCAGTTTCACACGAATGCTGCCATCAATCCACGGTTTCTGGTTAGGGAATGTTTTAATCGTTGCTATGGGAACGACATCTTCAACGCACGTTCTAATGAACTCGCACACCGAATCAGCGTATTCGTCAATGTTGTTGTCTGACGCAATACGAAACATCTCCCAGTCCACGTGATGGAAGCAGTCTTGGAGTGTGGAGTCAGCTTGGTCGGACCAGCGTTGGACAGACCTCAGCGTGGGAGCTTCTTGTTTTAGTTTCTGTCTGTAGGCAGGGATCAACAAAATGGAGTCGTGGTCAGCTTTTCAGAAAGGGGGGCGGGGCAGGGCCTTATATGCGTCGCGGAAGTTAGAGTAACAATGATCCAGGGTCTTTCCACCCCTGCTTGGGTGATTAATGGTTTAGGAAGATTGGTTTGACAAATATGTTTGTGTGTGACTCTGTTCTGGTTAGAGGGATGCTGCCCTGTGATGGCGCATGTCCCAGTGGTGCGCTCAAGGTGCTTAATAATGGGGAGAGGATATGATATACCCACTGGTCCATATAGTCAACACATGACTGAACACTCATGCTCATATCGATAAGTATGGTACATATTCTCGACCATCTGCGCTGTACACCAGGAGGGATGCTCTTCTGCCTCATTGTACCCTGCAGTCGTTCACAGGGGTAGCCTAGTGGTTGGACTAGTAACCGGAAGGTTGCAAGTTCAAACCCCCGAGCTGACAAATCTCGGGGGTACAAATCTGTCGTTCTGCCCCTGAACAGGCAGTTAACCCACTGTTCCTAGGCCGTCATTGAAAATAAGAATTTGTTCTTAACTGACTTGCCTGGTTAAATAAAGGTAAACATCTCTACATGGATGCGTCTGAAGTTGCACACTGTTCCTTACACAGTGCACTTCATGGGCTCTGGTCAAAAGTAGTGTTCTATATAAGGTACAGGGTGGCATTTGGGACGTAGTCCATGACATTTAGAAACCTCAACATAAGTGGCTAGTTGTTTCTACATTCATTGCCATGCGTTTTGATGGAGTTCAAAAAGTCGTACTGTGCTTCTCCTGTTCTTCTCCTCCTCCTTCCTTCTTTCTCACCTTCTCATACTGATTTGCAGTGTGTCCTTCCACACATCGCTGACAATCTCTTTTCCACCTCCTACATACTTTCCATGTCTCCACACTTCCCTGTCACTCAAGGTTTTTGTGTTGTGGAGAAAAATAAAATGGTAGCCTGTGTCATTCCTGCCTACTCATATGCTGTAATTGAAAAATTGAGAATGTGTAATAATCATCATGTAATCACAACTGCGTCTCAGTTATTCAACGTTGAACTTAATGTACGGAAAGAAATTGTCTGTTTTTTATTCTACAGTATATTGTTTTTGGACTCTGGTTCTTCTCCCATTCTTGTTTACAATTATAACAGAGTCACTTTCTCTCTCTCACTTCATGGCTCACCTGAATTTGAATTGAAAGGAGAGGTGATAATAATCATTTTGTGGATATTTTACATGGACCCGAATGACTTTTTTGCTTTTTGCCTCCATTGTTGCAGAAGACTGAGACTTTATGACTTTAAATATGTGCATTTTAACACGAGACAGACCTCTTCAATGTTTCATAGAAATGTATTATTATTATTCTGTTAGAATTCTAACCAAAGACTCCCAGCCACCCTAGTCAGACTGTTCTCTGCTACCGCATGGCAAGCGGTACCGGAGCGCCAAGTCTAGGTCCAAAAGGATTCTTAACAGCTTCTACCCCCAAGCCATGAGACTCCTGAACAGCTAATCAAAGGGCTACCCAGACTATTTGCATTGACCCCACCTACATATTTACACTGCTGCTACTCTGTGTTATTATCTATGCATAGTCACTTTACCTACATATTACCTCAATGTACATATTACCTCAACTAACCTGTGCCCCTGGACACTGACTCTACCAGTACGCCCTGTGTATAGCCCCGCTACTGTTATTTTATTGTTGCTCTTTAATTATATATTTTTACTTTAAGTTTATTTTAGTAAATACTTTAACTCCTATTCTTAACTGCATTGTTGGTTAAGGGCTTGTAAGGAAGCATTTCACGGTGAGGTCTACACCTATTTTGATTTGAATGGATTTGATTTATTTATTTCGTTTTTATTCAACCTTTATTTAACTAGGCAAGTCAGTTAAGAGCAAATTCTTATTTACAATGACAGCCTACCAAAAGGCCTCATACGGGGCCTGGGATTAAAATAAATAAATACAATATAAATATAGGACAAAGCTCACATCACAATGAGACAAAACGCTACATAAAGAGAGACCTAAGATAACAACATAGCAATACAGCAACACAACATGGTAGCAACACAACATGGTACAAACATTGGGCACAGACAACAGCACAAAGGGAAAGAAGGTAGAGACAACAATACATCACACAAAGTATCCACAACTGTCAGTAAGAGTGTCCATGATTGAGTCTTTGAATGATAGAGATAAAACTGTCCGGTTTGAGTGTTTGTTGAAGCTTGTTCCCGTCGCTAGCTTCAGTGAACTGAAAAGAGGAGCGACCCAGGGATGTGTGTGCTTTGGGGACCTTTAACAGAATGTGACTGGCAGAACAGATGTTGTATGTGGAGGTTGAGGCTGCAGTAGATATCTCAGATAGGGGGGAATGAAACCTAAGAGGGTTTTATAAATAAGCATCAACCAGTGGGTCTTGCGATGGGTATACAGAGATGACCAGTTTACAGAGGAGTATAGAGTGCAGTGATGTGTCCTATAAGGAGCATTGGTGGCAAATCTGATGGCAGAATGGTAAAAAACATCTGCATATAAAATGTATGAGAGAGTTTCCTACTGCCTGAGCTGTTGTTGATGATCCAAGTCTACAGATGCAGAGACCTGAATGACTTTTGCTTGCCTTTCCCCTCAGTTGTTGGCTTGTTGCAAAACACAGTGGAGTTCAAATGACTGTGAAACTTTTTATTTTCTGAAAAACTTGCCTTTTTAAGGAATACTGCTCCATTACAATGCCTTTTGGTAAGCTTTGGAATCCTCAACTTTCATGTCCTCTGGGGCATTGTCAAGGCAAGCAAGCTCCATCTTTCTCTCTTCAACAACATCATTTGAAGAGGCTTCAGCAACTCGATTTGAAGAGATTATAACACTCTTCAATGACTGATAAAATTAATTGTAATTCCGTTAGTATCATAGAATGAATTCTAAATTCTGTTAGAATCCAGTCTAATTCTACAGATGGATGTTCGCTAAAAGGAACCGAGACTAATGTGTTTGTGAAATATGGGCCAGAATGGGAACAAGATGGAGTCTTGACATTTACTGCAAGATCCTGTTTGTTCATGCATGGTTTTAGTTGAAATGGCCACGCAATTCGATTATGTTCTCTACAAACTATATCCTATTACTAAAATCAACCAGTGCTTCACATTCAGATATCTACAATATCTTGGCACGGTGGGAACCAACCAATCATTTAGAAGAAACTGGAAAATATATAGCCTAGGGATGATAAAGAGAGAATGGCTGCACCCCAAGTAGTGAGGCTGATTTGGGAGTAGTTGTCTGAGTGTTGACATTGATGGCTCAGTGACTCTTCAGCGTGACAGAAGGTTGATCCAATTAGCTATTCCAGCAATCCAATTAACTTCCTACACATGATTTGCAGCCTACTCACTGTCTGACCCTCCAACGCAACACAACCAATGCTGCCAAACTCCACCTAATGATACTGATGTGATTCCCTCCTATCTACCTCATTTCATCAGGTCCTCTCTACCTCTCATCCCTCTCTACCTCCTCGAACCCCTCCCTCTCTAGCTCCTCTCACCCCTCCATCTCTTCCCCTGCATCTGTCCATCTCTCCTCTCCATCTGTCTACTGACTCTCCTTCATTGCTCCAACACACATGTCTTTTTCCCCTACTTATCTCTCCTCCTTTGCTCTCTTCCATCCCTTCTCATCTTCCTCCATCCTCCATAACTCTCCTCCATTCCCCTTCCATCACTCTTCCTTTCCTCTTCCAATATCTCCCCATGATCATTAAAGAGCAACTAACTATCTCACCAGGACTGTCATCTCATTGGCGGCCAATCCATCAGCTGAATGTTTGTATTGTCAGTTGGCTCTCCAAGGTCATATTTAAATGAATTCTCATAACATCCCTGCTGGTGAATTAGAGGTATATTACTGTATCCTTGAGCAAGGTCGGAACAGTAATTAGCAATAATGCAACCCTGCTTCAATGTGTAGATCAAACGACAGCTATGCAATGTGAAAATATGTGTACAATATGGTAATTACCATAGTGGGCAGAGAATGGATTCAATGTCAGACATGATTTTGTGCAGCCGAGTAGTATGTTTAAGTGTATGTGGGTGCATACGTGTGTAGTTGTATGTGTGCATTTGTCAGTGTGTTCTGTGTGTGTGAGAGAGAGAGAGACATGCCACTTCAATAAGACCAAGAGTTGTTACAGCCTCAGGGACCTGGTGAGGTTATAACTGCAGTGTCCCCCTGCCTCACCTAGCCCTTTTAAACCGAACTAGTGTCCCTCTGCTTTACCTGGCCCTGTTAAACCTAACTGTAGAGTCCCTCTGCTTTACCTGGCCCTGTTAAAACTAACTGCAGCATCCTTCCGCCTCACTTAATTGGACAGCTAGTATGCTGCATTGACAACCAACCAGTAGGATCAACAAACAATTCTGCTCTTTTTTCTAGTTGTCCTCGGCAATGCAATCATGAGATATATGAAGCAAAGAGCATAGCATGAACCTGTTGTCCTCCACAATCATGATTGCGTGTAGTCAAAGATATATGAAGCAAAGTGCATAGCATGAAAGCGTTTCATGGACTTTGTCTGTGTAAAATATACAGCCTATACAGTATGTGGATTCAGCCCCGCTTTCCATCACTGTCCTCTCTCCAATACTGTTTTCATTTCATAGGCAAGTCTGTTTTGGGGTTTTTCATTACACAGTGTGCTATATGTCCTGCTGTGAAGCGGAGTAGGGTCTGATTCCTTGGATATCCAGCGTGCGTATGGCTGGCAGGGACAGGGAGTCACAGAGCAGAGGCATGTCTGTTCTCTGTTTATGTTGAACAGTAGTACAGTACTGTTGGAGAGTACTGCATGTCTGGGACTTCTGTATAACAGACCTGTGTTCAAACTATTGGGAATCATTTCAAATACTAGAGCTTGGCTTGATAGAGCTTGGCTTGATAGAGCTTGGCTTGATAGAGCTTGGCTGGCGCAATAAAGCCAGTAGAAGAGAAGCAAAACTGCAAACCCTGCCCATCTGTCACTCAAGGAAGTCTAAAGCAAATGCTACAAGTTTTTGTTAGATTTCAAATAGTATTTGAATCCAGGTCTGGCATGTAAAGTGGAAAGCATGGAGCAGAGTGCATGTTCCGACCACTATTCTCATTGGGTCAGTCTCCATCCTTCACCCCTGTTCATTACTGGTACCTACAACCTGGTGGATGCCCTCATCAGTAACAGCTTACCAGCAGTATGACAGTATCATTTATTGACTCGGTCCTCCAACAAAGTGCATTTCACAACTAAATGTGTGGGACACTCAGTGCTCTATCCTCAAGTTGTGATAGGCCTGTCAGTACAGTACAACACTCAACTGTACACTAGGTCCCCATCCATATTCATTCAAATAGACTGCTATTTTCTTGGGGAATCTAGTACAATAGTCATTATGTTTGAAATCATCTGTACTGTACAGTGCATTCGGTGAGAACAAACAAAACGTTGTTACATTACAGCCTCATTCTAAAATTGAATAAAGTGTTTTTTTTCTCTCATCAATCTACACACAATACCCCATAATGACAAAGCAAAAACAGGTTTTTAGAAATGTTTTCTAATTTATAAAAATATGGAAAAAGTCAAGGGGTTGTATTTATGTATACTTGATAGGATTTCAGTGTTAAGGTTTTCTTTCGTCGAAGGAGAGACGGACCAATACGCAGCGTGGTTGAAGTTCATGGTTTTTTAATAAGAAAAACTATACATGAACAAACTACAAAACAATAAATGTGAAAACCCGAAACCAGTCCCGTGTGGTACAAACACTGACACAGGAGACAATCACTCACAAAACCCACCACCAAACAGGCGACCTAAATATGGTTCACAATCAGAGACAATGACTAACACCTGCCTCTGATTGAGAACCATATCAGGCCAAACAAGACACAACATAGAATGCCCATTCAGATCACACCCTGACCAAACAAAATATAGAAACCTACAAAGCAAACTATGGTCAGGGTGTGACATTCAGTAGGGTGTATGATTTCAGTAGGGCTGTATTTATTCACATTGTGTGTGATTTCAGTAGCGCTGTATTTATTCACATTGTGTATGATTTCAGTAGGGCTGTATTTATTCACAGGGTGTATGATTTCAGTAGGGCTGTATTTATTCACAGGGTGTATGATTTCAGTAGGGCTGTATTTATTCACATTGTGTATGATTTCAGTAGGGCTGTATTTATTCACCGCGTGTATGATTTCAGTAGGGCTGTATTTATTCACATTGTGTATGATTTCAGTAGGGCTGTATTTATTCACATTGTGTATGATTTCAGTAGGGCTGTATTTATTCACAGGGTGTATGATTTCAGTAGCGCTGTATTTATTCACCGTGTGTATGATTTCAGTAGGGATGTATTTATTCACCGTGTGTATGATTTCAGTAGGGCTGTATTTATTCACAGGGTGTATGATTTCAGTAGGGCTGTATTTATTCACATTGTGTATGATTTCAGTAGGGCTGTATTTATTCACAGTGTGTATGATTTCAGTAGCGCTGTATTTATTCACATTGTGTATGATTTCAGTAGGGCTGTATTTATTCACATTGTGTATGATTTCAGTAGGGCTGTATTTATTCACCGGGTGTATGATTTCAGTAGGGCTGTATTTATTCACAGGGTGTATGATTTCAGTAGGGCTGTATTTATTCACAGGGTGTATGATTTCAGTAGCGCTGTATTTATTCACAGGGTGTATGATTTCAGTAGGGCTGTATTTATTCACAGTGTGTATGATTTCAGTAGGGCTGTATTTATTCACAGGGTGTATGATTTCAGTAGGGCTGTATTTATTCACAGGGTGTATGATTTCAGTAGCGCTGTATTTATTCACAGGGTGTATGATTTCAGTAGGGCTGTATTTATTCAGTGTGTATGATTTCAGTAGCGCTGTATTTATTCACAGGGTGTATGATTTCAGTAGGGCTGTATTTATTCAGTGTGTATGATTTCAGTAGGGCTGTATTTATTCACAGTGTGTATGATTTCAGTAGGGCTGTATTTATTCACATTGTGTATGATTTCAGTAGGGCTGTATTTATTCACATTGTGTATGATTTCAGTAGCGCTGTATTTATTCACAGTGTGTATGATTTCAGTAGGGCTGTATTTATTCACAGGGTGTATGATTTCAGTAGGGCTGTATTTATTCACAGGGTGTATGATTTCAGTAGGGCTGTATTTATTCAGTGTGTACGATTTCAGTAGCGCTGTATTTATTCACAGGGTGTATGATTTCAGTAGGGCTGTATTTATTCAGTGTGTATGATTTCAGTAGGGCTGTATTTATTCACAGTGTGTATGATTTCAGTAGGGCTGTATTTATTCACATTGTGTATGATTTCAGTAGGGCTGTATTTATTCAGTGTGTATGATTTCTGTAGGGCTGTATTTATTCACACTTTGAGAGCTGCTCCGTCCTTTCTTAAACATCGCTCTGTCTCCACTTCTCCTCTCAGCCTTCCTCTCTGTGTAGGGTTATAACATTCCAGTAACTCTCAAAATGCCCACATTTTCCAGAAATCCTGGTTGAAAGATTCTGGATTTCCTGCTTATTGCCGCCTGATTCCATGAATATTCCAACCTAGATTTTCTGCTGGAGCAGTGTTAGGGTTGTGTGTGTGAGTATGTAGTGTTAAACCTACTGTCACTTGGGCAGCGAGCAGAGTTAGACCACAGCAGGAGGAGAACACAGATGGCTTCTTAAATATTCATGGGAGTCTATTTGTCAGCTATGTGTGTTGGAGCTAGTGCTGCTTGAGAGAGAGAGAGAGACACTTTGACTTTTTGTCTTCCTTTAATGAAACACTTATTTAATTAACCATTAATGATGTGCCTTCACTCCTGTTAGGCTCCTAATGTTCCTTAACCTGTTGCGACGAGCAATCCCGTATCCGGGAGCGTAATTATAGCCTCAAGCTCATTACCATAACGCAATGTTAACTATTCATGAAAATCGCAAATGAAATGAAATAAATATATTGGCTCACAAGCTTAGCCTTTTGTTAGCAACACTGTCATCTCAGATTTTCAAAAAATGCTTTTCAACCATAGCTACACAAGCATTTGTGTAAGAGTATTGATAGCTAGCATAGCATTAAGCCTAGCATTCAGCAGGCAACATTTTCACAAAAACAAGAAAAGCATTCAAATAATCCTTTAACTTTGAAGAACTTCGGATGTTTTCAATGAGGAGACTCTCAGATAGCAAAATGTTCAGTTTTTCCAAAAATATTATTTGTGTAGGAGAAATCGCTCCGTTTTGTTCATCACGTTTGGCGAAACAAAAAACCCCCAGAAAATTCAGTCATTACAATGCAAACTTTTTTCCAAATTAACTCCATAATAGCGACAGAAACATGGCAAACGTTGTTTCGAATCAATCCTCAATGTGTTTTTCACATATCTATTCGATGATAAGTCACTCGTGGCAGTTTGGTTTCTCCTCTGTTCAAAATGGAAAAATGCACGCACCTGGAGATTACGCAATCATTTCGACGGAGGACACCGAGCGGACACCTGGTAAATGTAGTCCCTTATGGTCAATATTCCAATGATATGCCTACAAATACGTCACAATGCTGCAAACACCTTGGGGAAACGACAGAAAGTGTAGGCTCATTCCTTGCGCATTCACAGCCATATAAGGAGGCATTGGAACACAGCGCCTCAAATCTGGCACACTTCCTGTATGAAATGTCATCTTGGTTTCGCCTGTAGCATTAGTTCTGTGGCACTCACAGACAATATCTTTGCAGTTTTGGAAACATCAGGGTGTTTTCTTTACAAAGCTGTCAATTATATGCATAGTCGAGCATCTTTTCGTGACAAAATATCTTGTTTAAAACGGGAACATTTTTTTATCCATAAATTAAAAGAGCGCCCCCTATATCCAAGAAGTTAACTTACTGCAGAGGTTGTAGAGGGCTTTACATCCAACCCCCTCAAACTCCCCCAGGCTCAGTGTTAAAATCTAACAAGTCCTCCAGACCCCCTTGCCGGTCCCCAGTTTCTGCAGTGGCGGAAACGTTGGTGGACCCTCCCCCTTTGGCCACTCAAACATCCCCCTTAACGACTCACAGTGCCTCCTGGACACTCCTTCACGAATCTCTCCAGCAGTCTAAGATACGTTATTCCTGTTTGTTGTGCCAGGACTTCCAGGGTTTTCCACTCCTCCTCTCCCAGCAGTCGCAGGTCACCCAGCCGTTGTAAACCCGCTACCATCAGTTACCTCTGCAGGGTGGTCGACTGATCCGATCTCAAAGGGATGGCTGGATTGTGGAAGACAGGCTCCTCCCACACCCACAGCCCAGGCTCCACACCCCCTTCTCGTGTGGGCCTTAGCAGCTGCCAGGCCCTCAGCACTGCAGAGTAAAAATCAGAAACTTGCTGTACTCAGCTTCTCCAGCTTCATGAGGAACAGCTACCGGTCCAACCATAATCCGACAGCTATCCTCAGCAGCGCTCATGTTGGTTCCCTCCAGCCGACATCAGTATGGTACAGCAGGCTCTGCGCCGCCTTTAGTCGGAAAGCAGCCACCCTGCTCTCCAGTTCCACCAGGCCCTGTCCTCCTTCGTGGACGGTCATGTACAACGCTGCCGCCCTTAGCCAGTGATGGCCCGACCAGAAAATAAAAAAATCCACCCGCTTGTGTTGCAGGTCTGCGAGCAGGGGGGTGTTGAGGACAACCAGTGTATGCCACAGGGAAGATGCCACCAGGTGGTTGATTATCAGCACCCTACATGACACTTGGAACAGGAGCCACCTCCACCTGGCCAGTCTTAACATCACTGCCTGTGACAGCCCCTCCCAGTACTTCCTGACCCACCTCTCCAAGCCCAGGCATACACCCAACATTTTAAGCCATTCACAACCCCACTGCAAACCCCATGGAAGCAGAGGGGCTCTATCCCCCCATAAGAGCTTTGCTCTTGCCCCAGTTTACCTTAGCTGACGAAGCTCCCCCAAACGCCTTCAGACTAGCCTCTAGTGCCTGCATATCCTGACCATCCCTAACCATCACAGAAATGTCATCTGCATACGCTGACACTGCTATGCCTGCCAACACACCCCATGTCTGTCCAGCACACTCCTTGTAGTCTCCTGCATAGCAGGCCCCCCCAAAAAGTCTCCATGGCTAGTATATAACTGACCCGATAGAAGGCATCCTTGTCTAATGCCCCGTCTCACCCAGACTGGTCTACTGAGCCCCCTCCCACCTTGAGCATACATGACGCCCCAGCATACAACAGCTTCACACAGGTCAAAAACCTTTCCCCAAACCCAAAAACAGACATCACATTTAAAAAAAATACTCATAGTCCACTCTATCAAAAGCCTTCTCTTGATCTGAAGAGACCAGTCCAAAGTTCACACTAGAACCTCTCGACAAGTCCAACATGTCCCTGATTAAGAATATGTTGTCCGTGATTGAGCATCCCGGTACACAATAGGTTTGGTCATTGTGTATTATAGAGTCCAGATGGGACTTCAGTCTGTTAGAGAGGACCTTGGCAAATATATTGTGGTGTGCACAGAGGAATTCCACAGGCATCCAGTTCTTAAGTTCACACAAGTCTCCTTTTTTGGGCAGGAGAGTCAGAGCCATCCGACGACAGCTCATCGGCAACTCACCTACCCCGATGCATTCACACAACATGCAAAAAAAAAGTCCAGTTCAATTATTCCCCCAATATTTTTATACAACTCCACTGGGAGTCGGACCCCCGGTGCACAGCCATGGGACATCTGGGTTACAGCCACTGCCAGTTCATGGGACAACGGATGAATGTCCATTTCATCCCTCTGTGCCAGAGAGAGCTTAGGGAGTTCTGCAAACAAGACCTGAGCACACATAGGATCACACTGTTCTGCCCTATACAACTCAGTATAAAATTTAACAGTCCGCATCTCCCCTACCACAGAGGTCACCCGCCCATCAGACAGCCGTAGACAATGCATACCCTTGGCTTCACTGCTCTGTCTTTCCAAACTAAAGAAGAAGGAGCTGGGAGCATCCATCTCCTTGAGCATGGAGAACCTAGCTTTTACAAGTGCTCCCTTTGCTTTAACCTAGAAAAAAACTGCCCAGGTCCCTACATAATTCAGCTAAATTAGCCTGGAGGCCTACATTGCCTTGCCCCACCATCTCTACCTCCATCTCACTAATACTACGCTTGAGTACCTCCAATATTCTCCTAGCCTCTGAGGATGAGAGAGCTGTATACTGTTGACTGAAAAGACTAATTTTGACTTTCCCCACATCCCACCATTGACTCATACTCCTCTTTGCTGCACTCACCTTTCCCAAAACAATCTAGAAATCTGAGCAAAATGTAGCATACTGTAAGAGATTTACATTAAACCTCCAATTGGATGCATGCCGAGGCCCTGGTGAAATAGACAGCCGAGTCACGGTTGTGGTGATCCGAAAAACCCACAGGGAGAATGGTAGTGCCCAACAGCCTATTGCTCTGATTCCTGGACATGTAAAAATGATCAAGTCGGACTGCACTCACCCTAGCCCCAAAGACCTTCACCCATGTATACTGTCTTGTGTCAGGATGTTTAGTTCTTCAAACATCCACAAGGAGGCTCTTCCCCATTTCTGTCTTTCGTGAAATCCATTGTGCAGTTCCAGTCCCCACCGACGACCAGCGTCTCCTCAGGCGCCTCCTGTTAGAGTTCCTGTCTAAGACACCCAGAAGGACCCCCCCTCTCCCTGTGTTAGGCACATACACATTTATAAAGACAAAACCCCATGTTGTTAATTTCTGCTTTTAGGAGTGCATCTTTACAGATAGATCCATACAAAAGGACTGCCACCCCTGCACTAAAATTTGGCACAACACACTTGCCCCCTTCCACCAGAGCCCAACAGACTTCATTCACCACACCACTATGAGTCTCCTGCAGAAATAACACCTGTACTTTTTTTTGTTTTACGCACTCCTCTTTCCCGGATCTCTGGCACCATTTATATTAAGTGAGCTTACCTAAAGAGTCTCAATAAGAGAAAGAGACCAATAGCAACGCTCAAAAAGCCCCAGTGCCAGAAAGAAACTATTCATCTGAACAGCGTCTGAAGGTAGAACTTTACGCAATATTGTTACCCACTTCCTCAACCATGTCCTGGGTGAGAGGACACCATGCCCCTCATTTTTCATAGGATGTTGTGCTGATCTTACAAACTTTCTCAGACAAGAAAAAAAACACTTATCCACTTTTCAGGAACCTTGTCAGTTCCCTCACTGTGTACTTTGACCCCTCTGCTTGACTGGCTGTCAGCTCTGGACCCATTGAGGAGTCTGGAAAAAAAGCCCCCCTCATCATCCTCAGACTCACTTTCCACCTCATCTCTATCTCCCATCCTGACCACCTGCCCTTTCTCTAGTTGGGGCCTCCCCCCAGCACCAGGAAATGGTTCCTTGGTGCCTTTGTGTTAGAGGAATTCTAAATTCCTATATGTTTTGTAGCCAAAACCAAATTCACACTCTCTCTATTTCATAATAAGTTGTAAATTTATCATTTTGCATGAAATAGATCGAGACCAGTTTTAAGTCAGGTAACAGCGTTTAATTCAAGAGAGTACTGACCCAAAATACAAAGAACATTACATTTTAAAGAGAGAAGATAAGTGACGTCATCAGTTTCTCACACTCTCTCGGATCCACACAATAGCGCGGTGTCTTCAGGTCTGGAAATTGTCTTCTACTCCCCTCATAAAACAAACATTCTAATCTGTCTAAAAAGATATACTCTTCTCCACTAATGGATCATAAAACAAACATTTTTATCTGTCTAAAGAGATATGCCATCCCTCTCCCTTAAACCCGCAAGGTACAGACAATTAATTCGTTTTACTTACATGTTCAGTCCTAGTTTAACCAAGAACCCATACATTTCATACCATAACATAATAGTATTAAAATAAATGGTTCTAATTTAAATGTATACATAATTAATAATTTCAACTATAATTTCCTCCAACACTTTGACCACCCCAGCCTCTCCCTTCTAACCTCCTTTCTTCTCCCCCTTTTTCCCTTGACACCCCCCAGTCTCTTACAATTCCCCACTATACTCTCCTCATCCACTAGCATAACCTGACTAGACCCAGCCTCATCTACACCACCATCTGTAGCTTGACTAGATCCAGCCTCAGCTACCCCACCATCTCTATCCTGACTAGGCTCAGCCTCATCTGCACCACTGGTATGACTAGGCCCAGCCTCTGCTGCCTGCATCTCATTGCCCCCTGCACGTTGACCTCGATTTCCCCCACTGGCTCTTGTACCCTCATCTTGTCTACGGCCTGTGGGCACACAAAGCTCTTATGCCCCAAATCTCCACACTCAAACTGTAGACTATCTGTGCTGGCAAACCCTGCGTAGAGCCCCTCCCCATGCCTCACTTTAAAATGCACATTTAGCTGTTGCTCATTGTTATTCAGAAACATGAACACTTGCCATCGCAATGAAACAGCATCTGCCTGAAAGCCTGCTGACAGTACACAAAAACCGCTAGCAAACTTACCAAAACAACTCCGTTCTTTCCTGATTTGATCATCCATATTAAACAGAGGCAAATTTGCGAATACCACCCTGGTCAAACGGGTAGAAAGAGGTGAAATTGGCACCAACACACCCCTTATAAATATTCCATTAGCAATGAGCCTACCCACCAAATGAGCTCTTTTCATGAACACAGCCATCGCTTTGCTCATTCTGGAAGCGGAATGTTTAAAATTCAGTCTTAACTCCATTCTCAGGGACACAACTGAATCCATGCCGTAACAACGGCGTCTCCTCCACGCTAGGCTGAGAAGCCACACCTTCCAAACCCCAGGAAACTAAAACTCTGTCCTCTTCCACCATAACTTTGAAAAAAAACTGGATACCGCCAAAACAAAAATTTAAAAAAATACCAAGGACAGAATCAAGAAAAAAGTGAGGACAGAGCCCTCCACACCAAATACTCAAACTCCAAAAAACTCCCAGCATCTCACTGCGAGAGAGAGAGAGCACCTTTAAGTAGAGAAATAGGCAGGTACTCTGACTGTCTCGCAATCATTTTGATTATTTAACATGGCCCAAAAGCTAAAAAAAAAAATACAAAAACGAAACTTCTCTCCTAAAGCCAACCCCATCCCTTGCTAATGTTGTGGTCTGAATTTCTCTCCCACTATCTGCCCATTGTACTAATAAACACACCCCCAGGAAACTGACTTAACTCTTCCTCTTTTGTCTGCAAATCTGAAGAGGACTCGCTAGTAAGTACATATGCATGGTCAGATGTCCAAATGTGCTCTAGCATTAGTGTTCTCTATGATGTCCACATAGAACTCTGTTTCTAATCTATCAGGCTGTCATCTCTTCTACAAATATGAGAAAAACATTCACGCTACTTTCTTCCTCTACAATCTTTCAAAAACTGAAGGTGTGGTTCGCACACAAAAATAGACAAAACAGAAATTAATTTCTCATTTTCACTAAATTAATTTCCTTCTTGGTTTTCAGCAGGCATGGGAAAAATTCACACTGATGTCTCAGTGTCAAGTGTGTGTAACTGAACCATACTTTCTCCACTTCTCTACCCATACCTTGGTCTCTGTCTGGATGTCTCTGCTGTCCTCAGTAGCAACCCGTCAGTCCTGTGGATCCAAAGACACATCCCAAATGGCACATCCCCCTATATAGTGCATTACTTTTGATGGGCTCTGGTCAAAAGTAGTACACTGTATTGGGAATAGGGTGCCATTTGGGATGAACACTTTTTTTGTTTTGCATTGCTGTCACATGCTGCCTTTCCATCATAGATACTGTCCATGGTGCTGAAAGAGCGGTTGGTATGGTATGGTTGGTCGATGATGTCATCTCGGTATATCATGTGTTGATGTCAGCGACAAGGTCATCAAGATAGATGATGATTCAGGCTTTGCTTTGAGGCAAGGGCTGACTTACTTCCGCTTCATAAATAATAATTGTGCCATAGGATGCACAATTCAATGGGATATGAGTCATGCCTATTGAGTACCTCTTAGCAAAAGTGGAAATGAAAGTAGGCTACTCAATCTAGAGTATATAATGTGATAATGTTTTCTTCCAGTCAATCTTTATTCTCACTGTCCTTGCAACTGGTTTCATAATAAATGAACAGTTCATGGCAATCAGTTAGCTAACCAAAATGCCACTATTCCAAATCATATAAAATCAAATCAAAGTTTAGTTGTCACCTGCAACGAATACAACCTTACAGTGAAATGCTTACTTACAGGCTCTAACCAATAGTGCAAAAAAAGATTAGGTGAACAATAGGTCAGTAAAGAAAAACAGTACAAAAACAGGCTATATACAGTAGCGAGGCTGTATACAGTAGCGAGGCTGTATACAGTAGCAAGGCCACATACAGACACCGGTTAGTCAGGCTGATTGAGGTAGTATGCACATGTAGATATGGTTAAAGTGACTATGTATATATGATGAACATGGAGTAGCAGTAGCGTAAAAGAGGGGTTTGCGGGTGGTGGGTGGGACACAATGCAGATAGCCCGGTACCGCTTGCCATGGGGTAGTAGAGAGAACAGTCTATGACTGGGGTGGCTAGGGTCTTTGACAATATTTAGGGCTGTTCTATTCAAACAGCACACTTATGCATGTTCCATAGACGGCTCTGAATGACCCAGACCTCACCTGCTACAGTCATATCATTCTGTTACTTGACTGTGTGTGTGTGTGTGTGGGGGGGGTGTAGTCCTTTTATGGCTGTCGTTTCCTTCCTGTCCGCCCATTCCTCTCCGCTTCAGTTGAATCAATGAGGAATTGAGCGCAACAGAAGCAGGCAGTCAACCGCGCGCAACGAGCCACCAGTGCATCTGCTGTTGATGCGCTCGCAGTCACACACTACAGGCTTTCCATCTTTAACGTGAGCTTTATAGATTGAAATTTAATGAGTATGAAATAACAAAACTGGTTAAAATACTCAGGGGAAAGGGGTGTTTTTCCTCCAGGTGTGATTGTTCCGCTTTTCCTCCGTTTTTTCTACGGACGTTTCTTCCTTCATATCTGATCGCCCATCAGTGGAATGATCTGGCTTTTATCTTGTGTCGTTTCCACTTTAGCATGGGAACTGCCGGGTCCAAAAGGAAGACTTTAAGGACCGATGCAATATCTTCTGTGGCCGCAAAAGTTAGGTGAGTGCCCGGAGCTACTCGGTAGCTCTCTGGTATAATAACTGGAGGGATGCATGGTGCATGTCACGGTGCTGATGTAAACGCGTTTACCGGGCGAAGTAGCGACTCCGCTGAATTGTTCGAGCAGTAATCGCAAACTAGCTGAAACTGAAGTTATAATTATGAACAAATGCTAGCCTATAATATATATATATGTTTCCCAGTTTACTGCTGTGGCGTTGTGATCAAATATCTGCTTTACATTGCAATTATTTATTTAATTTCATTGATAGGCTAAATCTGCTGTCATAGCTACCTTATATTCCTCTACTGTATTTTATTTGTATTAGGCAACAATGATAATGCATCTTTCCAAGTCCTTGGACAGCATTGGGAATTTGTAACAGCTTTTTTTGGCAACAGAACATGCTGTTATGGATTTTTTGGCATCATGGTTTGAGCAATAAGAGTTAGTAAAATGTACACTTCCTACTACCAAGCTTCTTGAAGCCCAGTAGCCTAAAGGGGGTTATTAGTATTTTATACTTTTTAGATAAGTTACTTAGGAGTGTTTGATCTGACATGAAAAGGCATATGAAATGCCACCAATCAACTGCACACAACATTGAATCCTAAACCCTTGATTGTAAATGGCATGTAAGCATGGTTGGCAACACATTTTTTTTAAATGTTTCAACTGTTAAGCTTTCCAACGAACAGGCTCTGGGATCTACAGTGTGCCAGAAAATGTATTCTACACTATTATTTAAACACCAAAAAAGCAAGAAACGTGCCTGAGTTTGGTCAAATTGTAGTTTTGAAATACCTATAATTGGGCATGACACACCATGGAGCTAGGAACACAAGCATTTTGCTACACCTGCAATAACATCTGCTAAATATGTGTATGTGACCAATAAACACCAAAACAGCATGAAGTGTGCCTGAATTAGGTCCATTTTTTGTTGTTGTAAGATCTATAATTAGGGATGACACAACGTTTATGACTCATCTAACACATCAGGTTTGGTGATTATATTCCTTGAAGAACCATGAGTCATGCCCTCACACCTTTCACACAGTGCCAGATGTGTCAGAGCGCTGTCACTTAATCCTGTGTGCTGAATATTGTAATATGTAACATTGCAAGATTGAGCTTTTCAGAAGAACTTTGCAGCACACCATGTCATGTCACCCACAGACTGATCTCACTGTGCAGGCATTGAGCGCTCTTACATCTCAACCTCAGACAGACTAGATTTATTTTTGTTCTCACTCTCTCCTCTCTTCACTCTTTCCCTTTTCAGTCACATGGTTGCTTTAACACACAGCATAAATCAAACTGATCAGTGTCAAATACATATTATTGGACTGAGGCCCAAGAGCCATGTTTTCTACTCTATGACAGATGTCGAGAAATGTTAATGGCTCTTCAGGAAGCAATCCCCCAGAGCTTTAGTGTACCGTTTTACCCGTAGATAGCCTAGACAACCCACTGATGTAATGGTGGTGTGGCATCACATCACTTTTGCCTCAGAATCACAATCACTGACTGATTGGTTGTCAGATGAGTTTGGACCTCGAGTGTAAAACCATTTCATCCCTCTGACTGACAAACAGCCCCAATCTCTTCTGCGTTGTGTATTTGTCTCGGAGTCTGAATGGCTGGCTTAACTGTTGAGTCCTACTTTTGACAACTGAATCTAGCTAATGAATGGACAAGTCACATCTGCTGAATCTAGCTAATGAATGGACAAGTCACATCTGCAAGTCACATCACATCTCCAAAGGAAGAATTGGTTTTGGGGGTGACCAGTGAGAACTGCTGGAGCTCGTGCTACAGGTGGGTGCTGCTATGGTGACCAGTAAGCTGAGATAAGCCGGGGCTTTACCTAGCAGAGACGAGACTTGTAGATGACCTGGAGCCAGTGGGTTTGGTGACGAGTATGAAGCGAGGGCCAGCCAACGAGAGTGTACAGGTCGCAGTGGTGGGTAACGGATTGCACTGTGATAGACTGCGTCCAATTGGTTGAGTAGAGTGTTGGAGGCTAATTTGTAAATGACATCACCAAAGTCGAGGATCGGTAGGATGGTCAGTTTTGAGTGTGTTTGGCAGCATGAGTGAAGGATGCTTTGTTAAATTGGAAGCCAATTCTAGATTTAATTTTGGATTGGAGATGCTTAATGGGAGTCTGGAACGAGAGTTTACAGTAACCAGACACCTAGGTATGTGTAGTTGTCCACATATTCTAAGTCAGAACCGTCCAGAGTAGTGATGCTGGACGAGCGGGCAGTGATCGGTTGAAGAGCATGCATTTAGTTTTCCTTGCATATATGAGCAGTTGGAGGCTACGGAAGGAGAGTTGTATGGTATCGAAGCTCATCTGGAGGTTAGTTAGTACAGTGTCCAAAGAAGGGCCAGGGGTATACAGAATGGTGTCGTCTGAATAGAGGTGGATCAGAGACTCACCAGCAGCAAGAGCGACATCATTGATGTATACAGAGAAGTAGTTCTGACAACTAAACCCATGTTACTCAGGACATATCTTACCACACATATTATGTACAGTGGGGAGAACAAGTATTTGATAACCTGCTAAATCGGCAGTGTTTCCTACTTACAAAGCATGTAGAGGTCTGTAATTTTTATCATAGGTACACTTCAACTGTGAGAGACGGAATCTAAAACAAAAATCCAGAAAATCACATTGTACGATTTTTAAGTAATTAATTTGCATTTTATTGCATGACATAAGTATTTGATCACCTACCAACCAGTAAGAATTCCATCTCTCACAGACCTTTTACTTTTTCTTTAAGAAGCCCTCCAGTTCTCCACCCATTACCTGTATTAACTGCACCTGTTTGAACTCGTTACCTGTATACAAGTCACCTGTCCACACACCTAAACTCCAACCTCTCCACAATGGCCAAGACCAGAGAGCTGTGTAAGGACATCAGGGATCAAATTGTAGACCTGCACAAGGCTGGGATGGGCTACAGGACAATAGGCAAGCAGCTTGGTGAGAAGGCAACAACTGTTGGCGCAATTATTAGAAAATGGAAGAATTTCAAGATGACGGTCAATCACCCTCGGTCTGGGGCTCCATGCAAGATCTCACCTCGTGGGGAATCAATGATCATGAGGAAGGTGAGGGATCAGCCCAGAACTACACAGCCGGACCTGGTCAATGACCTGAAGAGAGCTGGGACCACTGTCTCAAAGAAAACCATTAGTAACACACAACGCCGTCATGGATTAAAATCCTGCAGCGCACGCAAGGTCCCCCTGCTCAAGCCAGCGCATGTCCAGGCCTGTCTGAAGTTTGCCAATGACCATCTGGATGATCCAGAGGAGTAACGGGAGAAGGTCATGTGGTCTGATGAGACAAAAATAGAGCTTTTTGGTCTAAACTCCACTCGCAGTGTTTGGGGGAAGAAGGATGAGTACAACCCCAAGAACACCATCCCAACCGTGACGCATGGAGGTGGAAACATCATTCTTTGGGGATGCTTTTCTGCAAAGGGGACAGGACGACTGCACCGTATTGAGGGGAGGATGGATGGGGCCATGTATCGCGACATCTTGGCCAACAACTTCCTTCCCTCAGTAAGAGCATTGAAGATGGGTCGTGGCTGGGTCTTTCAGCATGACAATGACCCGAAACACACAGCCAGGGCAACTAAGGAGTGGCTAGCCAGTCTCCAGACCTGAACCCAATAGAAAATCTTTGGAGGGAGCTGAAAGTCCGTATTGCCCAGCGACGGCCCCAAAAACTGAAGGATCTGGAGAAGGTCTGTATGGAGGAGTGGGCCAAAATCCCTGCTGCAGTGTGTGCAAACCTGGTCAAGAACTACAGGAAACGCATGAGCTCTGTAATTGCAAACAAAGGTTTCTGTACCAAATATTAGGTTCTGCTTTTCTGATGTATCAAATAATTATGTCATGCAATAAATTACTTAAAAATCATACAAATGTGATTTTCTGGATTTTTGTTTTAGATTCAGTCTCACAGTTGAAGTGTACCTATGATAAAGATGACAGACCTCTACATGCTTTGTACGTAGGAAAACCTGCAAAATCGGTAGTGTTTCAAATACTTGTTCACCCTACTGTATGTACTGCTAGAATGACGGTAAAAGATTGAGGACAGACAGGACACCGTCTCCTCGATTCTGTTATTGTCTATTGTTAATCTTCCTTGGCTAAACTAAGGCAGGTTTCATCAGTAGAATGGGTTCGACAGGAGTGTTGCAGCGCAGAGCAGACACAGGGTGGTTTCGGCCCAGACGCCCATCCATACACCCAAGGTAATGGACTGATCTGTGCAACGAAATATTGATGCGTGCGGCCCGGTAACATTGGAATACATGTACACTTGACTACACTAGGTCTTTTAGTAGAATTCGGAGGAATATTATTGCAAAAGTTGAATTGATTTATCTTTTCTCTCAAAATGTATTTATCCTGCTGTGTATTCTGAATCCTCCCGGCTTGTTTCTCATAAGACCCAATTTGTTTGTTTAATATCTCCCAGTGCAGTGTGAGTTTAGGGTACATAGGGTAGAGATTAGTTTTTCTAAATGCCCATCTAAATCACTCCCTGATGGAACCACTGCTCTGCTGCCTCTTCATCAAGTTGACATCAGCAGCATCATTTCTTTAAAAATCTGTGTTTTGATTTGTGCACATACTTATTAAGCATTCAAGTTTACATCCCATATTAAACATTAATTGTCATGACAAATGTTTAGAGATTTGATTTGTAAGGAAACTATGATACAAATACGTGTTGACACCATCTGACATTCACTTTAATGTTTTCAGCAGCCTTCTACTTTTGGAATCCTATGTCTTAAACAGTTGGGTATAGCACTCAATAGAATTCCTGAAGTGTTGACGTAACTGTTGAATCTGTGGTACAATGTCATTCCATGGCTTCACCCATCAAACAGGCAGTGTGCAGTACTAACCACAGCAGGAACAGCACAGTGGAGTTCACGCCATCACAGTCACCATTAGCCCAGTTTGGTTGTTACTGCACTTCTAGGATTCTACATCCACATTGCAAGCCTGACATGCTTCTGCTGCCATGGTATAAATATGAGGAATAGCTGGTTCAACACCCTATAGTTGTATTCCCATAGGATAGGGTACATTGGTCTTCGGATGGGTGCGTCCGAACTTGCACCCTATTCCCTATATAGTGGAATAGGGTGCCATTTGGCCCGCCACATTAATATTACTCAGTCACAGTGCCCTAGGGCTGAACCTACAGCCACATCTGACAGAGGGGTAATTGTCTGTCTGACACCTAGTGTTTATTGTCTGAATCTCAGGCCATCTCAGTACTAATGTTTCTTAATTAAGCCACCAGCCTTTTCATCCAAACCTCTCTCTGTATGGCAGGGATTACAGTGCAGAGGAGAGGTATCTGCGTTCTGGCTGCTGTAATTACTCTGATTACAGCCTGGACTGTAATAATACAGGGATGCAGTGATACAAGGGAGGCTGCCTGACCTCATTGATCTGAGTAATTACACCCATGTCACCGTTGCTCCGACGGCAGGCAGAAAAGCTGGATGGAACGCAGGATACAGCGGGTCAGGAACGAACACCGAATACTCATTGTCTGGGCAGCTACGGCACTCATAATTCTCATGTTATGCTTAGCCAGGCTGAGTCTGCGTCCCAATGGCACCCTTTTCCCTATACAGGCCTCGATCAAAAGTAGTACAGTATGTAGGGAGTCGGGAGCCAGACTGAGACTATCTGCACATGGTCAAAATACACATGAACTCTACTAGGCTTTAACTACCCAGTGATTTCCTACATCTGGGGTCTGTGGTTTAATCCAATTACAAAGCAATATTTCTTACGGACTCTGACAAACATTAAATTTAATCACCTAACAACCACAGTGTAGAGAGCGAGACTGAGAAAACAGCCAGCAGGGACTTGGGAGGCCTGCCAAATCTGAGATTTCCATTTGTCTCCGAGACAGTGAACAAGCGAGGACAAGAAACTAAGGCGCTAAGTGGTCAACTTGATGTTTGTTGTTTCAACTTCATTTCACTCGATTTTGTGTACTTGTATTGGGAGAGAGAACAGTTCAGAGGAGAAGACGAGAGAGAGGGACTGAGGAAGATGGAGAGAGGAAGGCAAGAGCGGGAATGAGGAAGATGGGCTGTCTCAGAAAGAGACAGTGAGGGAGATGGATACGGGAGATATTTGCGGTGTCTCAGAAATAGGTCATCCTCTCAGAGAGATGATCTGAGTGGTGAGATTCAGTGGGTGAGGAGGAATACACTGCCCCTCTTTTTCCAAATTACTCTAAGAGCCTCATTTGGTGTCCCTGAGACACTTGTTTTTCACTGAGACACCCAGGGCCAGAACACAGAATGCTTGCTCCTTGACACAGGAGAGAGGCTTCAGACAGACACATCCAGGCACTATCATGGAGCTGAACTCTACGAGTTTCTGTCTTTCACAGATTTTAATATCATGTATAGGGCCAGTATTCCTTCCTGACAACCTGATGAGGAACAACTCTGGGCCCAAGTTCTAGCCTATATACCCTATAGCTTTTAACTAGGGCCTGGAATTTTTCCAGGTCAGGTAACCATACTCATGTTCTCGATTAGGGCCCCTCATGTATTTGTCGTCCTAGCCCTCTGCACACATCAGTGTAATGCCTTTACATTGCACCCCACTGTATGTAGTGTATATATCCCCAGGCACATTGTCTTGATGTATAGGCTTGGCTACCACAGCGGCTTGATGTATAGGCTTGGCTACCACAGCGGCTTGATGTATAGGCTTGGCTACCACAGGAGGTTGGTGGCATCTTAATTGGGGAGGGCGGGCTCATGGCAATAGCTGGAGCGGAATAGGTGGAATGGTATCAAACAAAGTTTGTGTTTGATGCCATTTTATTTGTTCTGTTCCAGACATTATTATGAGCCGTCCTCCCCTCAGCAGCCTCCACTGTTGGCTACAGTATTCATGTCTGACCAGGCCACTATTTGCACATATGTTTATTCCCTTATACCCTACAGAACCAAAAAGAAAAGCCAAGGTTGCGTTTGGCTTGCAAAAGCATTCACCCCCCCCCCTTGTCATTTTTCCTGTTTTGTTGCCTTACAAATTTGAATTAAAATTGATTTCTTGGGGGGTTTGTATAATTTGATTTACACAACATGTCTAACATTTTTTTCTTGTGAAACAAACAAGAAAACAGAACTTGAGCGTGCATAACTATTCACCCACCAAAGTCAATACTTTGTAGAGCCACCTTTTGCATTAATTACAGCTGCAAGTCTCTTGGGTTATGTCTCTATAAGCTTGGCACATCTAGCCAGTAGGATTTTTGCCTATTCTTCAAGGCAAAACTGCTCTAGCTCCTTCAGAGTTGGATGGGTTCTGCTGGTGTACAGCAATCTTTAAGTCATACCACAATTCTCAATTGGATTGAGGTCTGGGCTTGGACTAGACCATTCCAAGACATTTAAATGTTTCCCCTTAAACCACTTGAGTGTTGCTTTAGCAGTATGCTTAGGGTCATTATCCTGCTGGAAGGTGAACCTCCGTCCCAGTCTAAAATCTCTGCAAGACTGAAACAGGATTCCCTACAAGAATTTCAATTTTAGTTGGGTGGGCTATTTACAGATGGGCTTTGTACAGGTGCAATGATCGGTAAGCTGCTCTGACAGCTGATGCTTAGAGTTGGTGAGGGAGATAAGTCTCCAGCTTCAGTGATTTTTGCAATTAATTTCAGCCATTGACAGCAGAGAAAAGGAAGGAAAGGCGGCCAAACGAGGTGTTGGCTTTGGCGATGACCAGTGAAATATACCTGCTGGAGCATGTGCTGTGTTGCTATGGTGACCAGTGAGCTGAGATAAGGCAGGGCTTTACCTAGCAAAGACTTGTAGATGACCTGGAGCCAGTGGGTTTGGCGACAAATTTGAAGTGAGGGCCAGCCAACGAGGGCATACAGGTCGAGGTGGTGGGTAGAATATGGGGCTTTGGTGACAAAACGTATGGCACTGTGATAGACTACATCCAATTTTCTGAGTAGAGTGTTGGAGGCTATTTTCTAAATTACATCGCCAAAGTCGAGGATCGGTAGGATAGTCAGTTTTACGAGGGTATGTTTAGCAGCATAAGTGAAGGATGCTTTGTTGCAAAATAGGAAGCCGATTCTAGATTTAATTTTGGATTGGAGATGCTTAATATGAGGCTGGAATGAGAGTCCAGTCTTAACAGACACCTAGGTATTTGTAGTTGTCCACATATTCTAAGTCAGAACCGTCCAGAATAGTGATGCTAGTCGGGCGGGCAGGTGCAGGCAGTGATCGGTTGAAGAGCATGCGTTTAGTTTTACTTGCATATAAGAGCAGTTGGAGGCCACGGAAGGAGAGTTGTATGGCATCGAAGCTCATCTGTAGGTTTGTTAACAGTGTCCAAAGAAGGGCCAGAGGTATACAGAATGGTGTCATCTGCGTAGAGGTGGATCAAAGACTCACCAGCAGCAAGAGCGACATCATTGATCTATACAAAGAAAAGAGTCGGCCTGAGAATTGAAGTCTGGGGCACCCCCATAGAGACTGTCAGAGGTCCGGACAACCGGCCCTCCGATTTGACACACTGAACTCTGAGAAGTAGTTGGTGAACTTGGCGAGACAGTCATTTGAGAAACCAAGGCTGTTGAGTCTGCCGATAAGAATGCTGTGATTGACAGGGTCGAAAACCTTGGCCAGGTCAATGAAGACGGCTGCACAGTGCTGTCTTATCAATGGAGGTTATGATATCATTTAGGACCTTGAGCGTGGCTGAGGTGCACCTGCTGACCAGCCCGGAAACCAGTTTGCATATCGGAGAAGGTACGGTGGGATTTGAAATGGTTGGTGATCTGTTTGTTGACTTGGCTTTCGAAGACTTTAGATAGGCAGGGCAGGATAAGTCTGTATCAGTTTGGGTCTAGAGTGTCTCCCCCTTTGAAGAGGGGGATGACAGCAGCAGCTTTCCAATCTATAGGGATCTCAGACGATACCAAAGAGAGGTTGAACAGGCTAGCAATAGGAGTTGCAACAATTGCAGCAGATACTTTTAGAAAGAGATCCAGATTGGTCCAGATTGTCTAGCCCAGCTGATTTGTAGGGGTCCAGATTCTGCAGCTCTTTCAGAACATTAGGGGGGGGGGGGGTGCAGAGCTGTTGGCAGAGGTAGCCAGGTGGAAAGCATGGCCAGCCGTAGAAAAATGCGTATTGAAATGATTATTGTAGATTTTTCAGTGGTGATAGTATTTTCTAGCCTCACTGCAGTGGGCAGCTGGGAGGAGGTTGGAGAGTTTGTGCTACAGGATGCAAATTTCTGTTTGAAAAAACTAGCCTTTGCTTTCCTAAGTGACTGTATATTGGTTCCCTGAAAAGTTGCATATCGCGGGGGATATTTGATGCTAATGCAGTACACCACAGGATGTTTTTGTGCTGGTCAAGGGCAGTCAAGTCTGGAGTGAACCAAGGGCTATATCTGTTCTTAGTTCTACATTTTTTGAATGGGGCATGCTTATTTATGATGGTGAGGAAACCAGGAATCCTCTACTGACAGGATGAGGTCAATATCCTCCCAGGATACCCGGGCCAGGTCGATTAGAAAGGCCCACTTGCTGAAGTGTTTTAGGGAGCATTTGACAGTGATGAAGGGTGATCGTTTGACTGCGGGCCCATTACGGACGCAGGCAATGAGGCAGTGATTGCTGAGATCCTGGTTGAAGACAGCAGAGGTGTATTTAGAGGGCAGGTTGGTCAGGATGATATCTGAGGGTGTCTGTGTTTACGGATTTAGGGTTGTACCTGATAGGTTCCTTGATAATTTGTGTGAGATTGAGGGCATCTAGCTTAGATTGTAGGACTGCCGGGGTGATAAGCATATCCCAGTTTAGGTCACCTAACAGTACGAACTCTGAAGATCAATTCACATATGGTGTCCAGAGCACAGCTGGGGACTTAAAGTGGTCCTATGGACAGACACTCCAATCTCCGCTGTGGAGCTTTGCAGCCATTTCAGGGTTATATTATTTATATTCTCTTTGTTGCCTCTCTGATTAAATGCCCTCCTTGCCTGGTCCATGAGTTTTGTTGGGTGGCCCTGTCCTGGCAGGTTTGTTGTGGTGCCATATTCTTTCCATTTTTTAATAATTGATTTAATGGTGCTCCGTGGGATGTTCAAAGTTTCGGATATTTTTTTATAACCCGACCCTGATATGTACTTTTCCACAACTTTGTCCCTGACCTGTTTGGAGAGCTCCTTGGTCTTCATGGCGCTGCTTGCTTGGTGGTGCCCCTTTCTTAGTGATGTTGCAGAATCTGGGGCCTTTCAGAACAGGTATATATATATATATATATATATATATACTGAGATTATGTGACACTTAAATAAAGTCCACCTGTGTTCAATCTAACTAATTATGTGACTTCTGAAGGTAATTGGTTGCACCAGATCTTATTTAGGGGCTTCATAGCAAAGGGGGTGAATACATATTCACGCACCTTTCCATAAAAAAAAATGTATTTTTAAAAATAAGTAATTTATAATTTTTAAAAAAAAATTAAATTTCACTTCACCAATTTGGAACATTTTATGTATGTCCATTACATAAAATCAATTTAAATGACAGTTTGTAATGCAACAAAATAGGAAAAACGCCAAGGGGGATGAATACTTTTGCAAGGCACTGTATTTGCCCTGCTTTTACAGAACATGCAGTTAGGGTTTATACAGTACAGTACATCTCCTTTCTTCAATTCTTTTCTCCACTTTCTCTTTCATAAACCTCTCATCCTTATCATTCCTGCTTTCTATTTATGCTTTTTAAACACATCTCCCCCCTGTCACAGTCTTCCTGTTTCCCCGGCCCACTCGTCTCCCCCCTCCCTTTGTCACATGGCTGAAAACATGCAAGGATTCAGGATTCTGCTCATAAAAGCACAATACAATCTGCCAGACAGTAGAGCAGACAACGTGACGTCAGAGGAAGGCAAGGCACACAGACGATACGTCCCAAATGACAACCTGTTCGATATATAGTGCACTGCTTTTGACCAAGTCACTGTAAGGGGACTAGGGTGCCATTTGGGATGGAGACAGAGATACATGGGGGTGGTACACTCCTCTCCTATCTAACTATGCCACTCTTCTCTCTAATGAATGTCTTAATACTTCCCCACTGAGTTATTTTTTTATGGTTGTTAATCGATGTTCAAAGTGCAGGGGAAAAAAGTGATTCATTTATATGGTGGCTGTGTAATTGGCTTACGCTTCAATCCACATACTGTCTCTGGTTCTCTGTGGACTGTCCTTGAGAAGCAGAGACATTAACATTTACGGAGCACAAGGAAGGAAGCCACAGATGTGAGTTGAGCAATCAGGCTGGACTAGTATCAGTGAAATGTCAGTTGTTGTATTGGACCATATGTAACCGGTGTGAAATGGCTAGTTAGATAGCGGTGTGCGGTAGTAGCGTTTCAATCGCTGACATCACTTACTTGAAGTAGTTATTTCCCTTGCTCTGCAAGGGCTGCGGCTTTTGTGGAGCGATAGGTAATGATGCTTCAAAGGGTGACTGTTGTCGATGTGTTGAGAGGGCCTGTAACGGTCGATGGTGGAAGAAGGTGGCAGCGCAGCGTGGTACTTGTTCATGTTATTTATTTAAACTGAACACTATCAAACAAAAAGCATAACTGAGACAGCTCCGTCAGGTGCAAACCACACTAAACAGAAAATATAATCACCCACAACTCAAGGGTGAAAACAGGCTGCCTAAGTATGGTTCTCAATCAGGTACAACGATTGACAGCTGCCTCTGATTGAGAACCATACCAGGCCAAACACAGAAATACCAAATCATAGAAAAAATAACATAGACTGCCCACCCAACTCACACCATGACCATACTAAAACAAAGACATCACAAAGGAACTAAGGTCAGAACGTGACAGGGCCCCTTGTTCAAGCCCAGGTTGGGGCGAGGATAGGGATGGAAGGAACACTGTTACACATAGTAGTTCCACAATTGGCTCCATGACAGTAGCTAGTTTGTCCTCTGGAAGTGGTCGTCTTGGATGTGTGTGGTCCTCCATATTACCTTTATACACAGCACTTTAGAATGTTTATAAGAAGGAGTGGAGAGCCAGAGAGATAAGGGATGAAAGCATTCCTCTCCCTCTATCTCCCCCCCCACCCTCCTCTCTCTCTCTCTCTCTCTCTCTCTCTCTCTCTCTCTCTCTCTCTCTCTCTCTCTCCTCTGCTGCTGCACTTGTTGCTTCATATTTAATTAGTTAGAGTGTGTTGTAGAAGGGAGGGCGGCATGGCATTTCAGAGCAGCATCCACACAGAGATGTGTACAGACTGCCCAACACCAGCCAGCACAACTCACTGAATGTGTAATGCTGTAGGTGTGTGTGTGCATGTGTGTGTGCGCATGCGTGCGTGTTTGTGTGCAGTGCATGCGTGCACGTGCATTGCTTGTGTTAGCCCATATCCTCTCTTGTCTCTAGCCTACATTATGTGCAGTATGAGTAGCTATGTGGGAGTACTTGCTATAGAAATGTGTTTGTAGAAATGTGTTTGTGTGGGAGAGTTATTAAACAAAATAGTACAGCTGACCATGTTCTTTTCTGTTGCCAATTAAGAGAGTAAGAACAATAGAACAAACACAAAATTTCCCTGATGATGTGTGTGGTACAGTACATGTTGGGCCATATTATGTAGGATGAAAGCTGGAGAAAGAATTGCACACATCTTTTGTTTCATATTGCAAATCCATCCCCAGACCCACTTCAGTGAACCACAGGGGGAGATGGAATTTGTGACACATGAAATAAGTGCTTTTTTGTTTGATGAAGGTATAGATTGAACTCATGTACATACTCAGCCTCCCATATCCCTCTTTACACTCTCCATGTGCAATTCTCCCCTCCCGCTGTCTGTGTGTGTGTGTGTGTGTAAATGTGAAAGGGTTTACTCCCCTACTGTACTATCGCCACTCATATGTGTGGCCCTAGAGCCGTGTACAAGAGCAAGGAATCATATCAAACCGGTCTGGAACACACCTGCATATTGGATTTCACACTCAAAATAATGGTTTTAGGCACATGTCATAAACATGTTCGGAATGTATAGATAGCACACCAGCGTCAAGAGACCTCGAGTAGTTTCGGTTTAAGAAGACAGTTCCATAGGGAACTAAAACCAAGAGTAAAACCAAGGTACTAACCAGGTTTCCGTTCAACCTTTTTATGCGGGTAAAGTACATGTTGAATGAAAAATGTAATGACAGGCCTAATTTCCAATTGTCGACAAAACTAAATACTCTAGACAAAATACGCTTTTTGTGACGCATTTATGCGTACCACTACGACTAATCGGGAAAGCATGCAGTTTATTAGGCTACAGATGAAATACATTATGATGAACTTCACAGGTTGGTGAAAGTGCAAGGTAATGAGCTTGATGCTCCTTTCCAATAAATATCGAGGGTCTTATTCTGGTGACATGATAATCGATGCTTGGCTGCGGTTTGATAAATCATCTAGCTCTTTTGCCCATAATAGTAATCTCATCATGTAGGCTGGAGCGCACGAGCCAACAGCAGTGTTTTTTGTTAGAGTTGAAAATTGGATGGAAACCAATTTAAACTTATATTTTTTTATCTGGTACATCAAATCAAATGTATTTATATAGCCCTTCTTACATCAGCTGATATCTCAAAGTGCTGTATAGAAACCCAGCCTAAAACCCCAAACAGCAAGCAATGCAGGTGTAGAAGCACGGTGGCTAGGAAAAACTCCCTAGAAAGGCCTAAACCTAGGAAGAAACCTAGAGAGGAACCAGGCTATGAGGGGTGGCCAGTCCTCTTCTGGCTGTGCCGGGTGGAGATTATAACAGAACATGGCCAAGATGTTCAAATGTTCTTACATGACCAGCATGGTCAAATAATAATAATCACAGTAGTTGTCGAGGGTGCAGCAAGTCAGAACTTCAGGAGTAAATGCCAGTTGGCTTTTCATAGCCGATCATTCAGAGTATCTCTACCGCTCCTGCTGTCTCAAGAGAGTTGAAAACATCAGGTCTGGGACAGGTAGCTCGTCCGGTGAACAGGTCAGGGTTCCATAGCCACAGGCAGAACAGTTGAAACTGGAGCAGCAGCACGGCCAGGTGAACTGTGGACAGCAAGGAGTCATCATGCCAGGAAGTCCTGAGGCATGGTCCTAGGGCTCAGGTCCTCTGAGAGAGCGAAAGAAAGAGAGAAAGAGAGAATTAGAGAGACCATACTTAAATTTACAGGACACCAGATAAGACAGGAAAAGTACTCCAGATATAACAGACTGACCCTAGCCCCCCAACACATAAACTACTACAGCATAAATACTGGAGGCTGAGACAGGAGGGGTCAGGAGACACTGTGGCCCTATCCGATGATACCCCCGGACAGGGCGAAACAGGCAGGATATAACCCCACCCACTTTGCCAAAGCACAGGGATATCTTCAACCACCAATTTACCATCCTGAGACAAGGCCGAGTATAGCCCACACATAGCCCACAAGGCCGAGTATAGCCCAAAAGTATAGCCCACGGCACAACCCAAGGTGGGCACCAACCCAGACAGGAAGATCACGTCAGTGACTCAACCCACTCAAGTGACGCACCCGTCCTAGGGACGGCATGGAAGAGCACCAGTAAGCCAGTGACTCTGTAATAGGATTAGAGGCAGAGAATCCCAGTGGAGAGAGGGGAACCGGCCAGGCAGTCTTCAGTAAAGACTTAAAGGTTGAGACCGAGTCTGCGTCTCTCACATGGGTAGGCAGACCATTCCATAAAAATGGAGCTCTATAGGAGAAAGCCCTGCCTCCAGCTGTTTGCTTAGAAATTCTAGGGACAATTAGGAGGCCTGCGTCTTGTGACCGTAGCGTACGTGTAGGTATGTACGGCAGGACCAAATCGGAAAGATAGCTAGGTGCAAGCCCATGTAATGCTTTGTAGGTTAGCAGTAAAACCTTGAAATCAGCCCTTGCCTCGACAGGAAGCCAGTGTACGGAGGCTAGCACTGGAGTAATATGATACATTTTTTGGGTTCTAGTCAGGATTCTAGCAGCCGTATTTAGAACTAACTGAAGTTCATTTAGTGCTTTATCCGGGTAGCCGGAAAGTAGAGCATTGCAGTAGTCTAACCTAGAAGTAACAAAAGCATGGATACATTTTTCTGCATCATTTTTGGACAGAAAGTTTCTGATTTTTGCAATGTTACGTAGATGGAAAAAAGCTGTCCTTGAAAAAGTCTTGATATGTTCGTCAAAAGAGAGATCAGGGTCCAGAGTAACGCCGAGGTCCTTCACAGTTTTATTTGAGACGACTGTACAACCATCAAGATTAATTGTCAGATTCAACAGAAGATCTCTTGTTTCTTGGGACCTAGAACAAGCATCTCTGTTTTGTCAGAGGTTAAAAGTAGAACGTTTACAGCCATCCACTTCCTTATGTATGAAACACAGGCTTCTAGCACGGGCAATTTTGGGGCTTCACCATGTTTCATTAAAATGTACAGTTGTGTGTCATCTTCATAGCAGTGAAAGTTAACATTATGTTTTCGAATGACATCCCCAAGAGGTAAAATATATAGTGAAAACAATAGTGGTCCTAAAACGGAACCTTGAGGAACACCGAAATTTACAGTTGATTTGTCAGAGGACAAACCATTCACAGAGACAAACTGATATCTTTCTGACAGATAAGATCTAAACCAGGCCAGTCCGTGTTGACCAATTTGGGTTTCCAATCTCTCCAAAAGAATGTGGTGATCGATGGTATCAAAAGCAGCAGTAAGGTGTAGAAGCACGAGGACAGATGCAGAGCCTCGGTCTGACGCCATTAAAAGGTAATTTAAACCTTCACAAGTGCAGTCTCGGTGCTATAATGTGGTCTTAAACCAGACTGAAGCATTTCTTATACATTGTTTGTCTTCAGGAAGGCAGTGAGTTGCTGCGCAACAGGTTTTTCAAAAGTTTTTGAGAGGAATGGAAAATTCGATATAGGCCGATAGTTTTTTACATTTTCTGGGTCAAGGTTTGGCTTTTTCAAGAGAGGCTTTATTACTGCCACTTTTAGTGAGTTTGGTAAACATCCGGTGGATAGAGAGCCGTTTATTATGTTCAACATAGGAGGGCCAAGCACAGGAAGCACCTCTTTCAGTAGTTTATTTGGAATAGGGTCCAGTATTCAGCTTGAAGGTTTAGAGGCCATGATTATTTTCATCACTGTGTCAAGAGATATAGTACTAAAACACTTGAGTGTCTCTCTTGATCCTAGGTCCTGGCAGAGTTGTGCAGACTTAGGACAACTGAGTTTTGGAGGAATACGCAGATTTAAAGAGGAGTCCGTAATTTGCTTTCTAATGATCATGATCTTTTCCTCAAAGTTCATGAATTTATTTCTGCTGAAGTGAAAGCCATCCTCTCTTGGGGAATGCTGCTTCTTAGTTAGCTTTGCGACAGTATCAAAAGACATTTTGGATTGTTCTTATTTTCCTCAATTAAGTTGAAAAAATAGGATGATCGAGCAGTAGTAAGGGCTCTTCGATACTGCATGGTACTGTCTTTCCAAGCTAGTCGGAAGACTTCCAGTTTGGTGTGGCGTCATTTCTGTTCCAATTTTCTGGAAGCTTGCTTCAGAGCTCTGGTATTTTCTGTATATCAGGGAGCTAGTTTCTTATGACAAATGTTTTAAGTTTTTAGGGGTGCAACTGTATCTAGAGTATTGCGTAAGGTTAAATTGAGTTCCTTAGTTAGGTGGTTAACTGATTTTTGTCCTCTGACGTCCTTGGGTAGGCAGAGAGAGTCTGGAAGGGCATCAAGGAATCTTTGGGTTGTCTGAGAATTTATAGCACGAGAATTTATAGCACTACATGGGACTTGAATAGCAAAAGGTGTTTCGCCCTACATCATCAGCACCGTGTTTGAATTGCAACAAGTCAATTTGATTCAAACTCTCTGGGAAAACGTGAGTATTTTAGAATATTTGTATGAAAATTTGTCGCCAATTGGATGGAAAGCTAATGAGACAAATCAGGTTATTCAATTATTGGGTGGGACAATCATAAAACACTGGTTACTTCCAAAATGGCACCTTATTGGTTAAAAGTAGTACACTATATAGGGAATAGAGTGCCATTTGGAATGCTGTTATTGAGTAGGATATGTCTTGGTCTGGTGAGTGGTGAGTCACTCAGTTGGAGTCAGCAAGCTCCCTGTGAGAGACAGACAGGCAGGCAGCCTCACAGTGAGAGGCAGACAAACAAACAGACAGGCAGGCAGGCAGGCAGGCTCAAAGTGAGTGGCAGACAGACAGGCAGCCAGTCAGGCTCACAGTGAGAGTCAGGCAGCCAGCTGTCCAGTGCTAATCAGAGTGTTGTGTTGTGCTTCTCTTTGCAGAGCAGCCAGAGCTTTCGGAGATTACCTGTCTCACACACACCCTGAGAACCGCAACGGATCAGGTACTCTCAGTGTCCAGCCTCATCTAGTACATCCCATAACATTCCTTCACATTTCCTATAACTTTCCTCTTCACATGGCTTAACATATCCTATAACTTTCATTTTCACATGGCTTCACATATTCCAGAAGTTTCCTCTTCACATTTCCTCTTCACATGGCTTCACATATTCCAGAAGTTTCCTCTTCACATGGCTTCACATTTCCTAGAGCTTTCCTCTTCAAATGTAACCGACCGGCTCGATTCGGTCTTATGTGACAAAATTTGAAAATTTATTTTTTACATTGAATAAAAGTAGAGACTCAGAGATAGAAAATGTTACATCTGTAACGTCGTCTGCATGTATCTGGTGAGATGAGTCAGGCGCAGGACAGCAGATATGAGTAATAAAAACACTTTTATTAAAAAAATCCAAATTATATACATAATATACACGGCCACAATATACGGACCGCAATACAACAAACAATCACTCACAAAAACCATGTGGGGAACAGAGGGTTAAATAATGAACAGGTGTTTGTGGGATTGAAAACAGGTGTGTGAAACAAAGACAAAACAAATGGAAAATGAAAAGTGGATCGGCGGTTTAGTATACAGTACCAGTCAAAAGTTTGGACACACCAACTCATTCCAGGGTTTTACTTTATTTGTACTATTTTCTACATTGTAGAATAATAGTGAAATCATCAAAACTATGAAATAACACACATGGAATCATGTATTAACCAAAAAAAAGTGTTAAACTAATCAAAATATATGTTCTATTTGAGATTCTTCAATGTAGCCACCCTTTGCCTTGATGACAGCTTTGCACACTCTTGGCATTCTCTCAACCAGCTTCACTTGGAATGCTTTTCCAACCGTCTTGAAGAAGTTCCCACATATGCTGAGCACTTGCTGGCGGCTCTTCCCTCACTCTGTGGTCCAACTTATCCTAAACCATCTCAATTCAGTTGAGGTCGGGTGATTGTGGAGGCCAGGTAATCTGATGCAGCACTCCATCACTTTCCCTCTTTGGTCGCTGCAGTGTGATGTGGTAGCCATGCTGGTTAAGTGTGCCTTGAATTCTGAATAAATCACAGACAGGCATCCCCGCACCATCACACCTCCTCCGCGATGCTTCACGGTGGGAACTACATATGAGGAGATAATTCATTCACCTACTCTCACAAAGACATGGCGGTTGGAACCCAAAATCTCAAATTTGGACCAAAAGATAGATTTCCACTGTCTAATGTCCATTGCTAGTGTTTCTTGGCCCAAGAACGTCTCTTCTAATTATTTGTGTTCTTTAGTAGTGGTTTCTTTGCAGAAATTCTATCATGAAGGCCTGATTCACTCAGTCTCCTCTGAACAATTGATATTGAGATGTGTCTGTTACTTGAACTCTGTGAAACATTTTTTGGTTCTGCAATTTTTGAGGCTGGTAACTCTAATGAACTTAACCTGTGCAGAAGAGGTCTTCCTTTTCTGTGGCGGTGCCCATGAGAGCCAGTTTCATCATAGCGCTCAAAGTTCTTGAAATTTTCTGGAATGACTGACCTTCATGTTTTAAAATAATGATGGACTATCACTTCTCTTTACTTATTTGAGCTGTTCTTGCCATAATATGGACTTGGGTCTTTTACCAAATGGGACTATCTTCTGTATACCACCCTTACCTTGTCACAACACAACTTAATGCTCAATCGCATTAAGAAGGAAATACATTCCACAAATTAACTTTTAAGAAGGCACACCTGTTAATTGAAATGCATTCCTGGAGACGACCTCATGAAGCTGGTTGAGAGAATGCTAAGAATGTGCAAAGCTGTCATCAAGGCAAAGGGTTGCTACTTTGAAGAATCTCAAATATAAAATATATTTTGTTTTGTTTAACACTTTCTGGGTTACTACATGATTCCATATGTGTTATTTCATAGTTTTGATGTCTTCACTATTATTCTACAATGTAGAAAATAGTAAAAAATAAAGAAAAACCCTGAATGAGTTGGTGCGTCCAAACCTTTGACTTGTACTGTATGTCAGTCTATCAAACCAGGCAACTAAAAGCAACTGTCTAAACAATGTTTTGGTTCATTTCTAGCTAACTAGCTAATGTTAAGTTAGACGGTTAGCCAGTTCAAATAATGACCATATCATATAGATGACAACATTTTCACTTTAGCTCATTTGAAATCAAATTGAAGTTCAATTTGTCACATGCACAGGATACAGAAGATGTAGTGAAATGGTTACTTGCATAGTAGAGTGTTTTGTTAAGACATGTAGCTATCTAGCTAGCTAGCTAAACAATTAACCATAATCCAAACTCATAATGTTACTACTTGCATGAATCTGCAGGCAACCAGGTTCAATGTTAGCTAGTTAGCTAACATTAGGCTATAACTAGCAATGCAAATGGCTTTGAGATACAAATAATATTACTACACAGATCATACATGTAACGTTAGCTAGCGAGCCAGATAACATTAGCTAGCTAGCCAACAGTATGCTTTCACTTGAAATGAAAAAGACTTTCTGCCAAAATTTGAAACGTATAACATCTGAAAATGTAGCTAGCTAGAATATGTAGCTAGCTAGAATATTTTACCTGTATACATGGATGGACGCCTCTCCTTCTCTGTCATGGATGCCATGGTTGCCATTAGTTTGAAGATGTAATCCGGAGACAGGTGTTTAATACAACAGTGTGTTCTCTTTTTCTCTTTTCGACTCCCTCTGAATATTTACAATCAAACACCAGAATTTTCACCATCTCCTTAGTTATCATTTTCTAATTCTACTGGGAATTCCACTGTTTTCAAAACTCCATCCTCCAGAAAGTGGAGAACAACACTTTTGCAGTATTACTACGTGATATCTTTCAAAATAGCAGTGTTAGAAAGGATTACCGACACCTACTGACTAGGTCATGTTCTAGACAGAAGCGTGCTACATGGCATACCAATCCGAACTCATCTCTCAGCATGTCCAGCCCATCCATTATCTCAGCCAGTCATGGCTAGCAGGAAAGTATTTTTTCCGTAGCTAAAACAACTAGGCTCATAATTTAACAATTTTATTCATCTTTTCAGATGGCATACACATTTTTTATTAAGGCACATGAAAGTTCACATGTTCCAGAAGGCATTTCTGACAAAAAAGTTTACGTTCAAATGCCTCTGCTGTGAAGTAGTGACGCACAACATATGCCTCGTTTTCCGAAAACGAGTCACAAATGGCTTCACATGTCCTATAACCGTCCACTTCAAATGGCTTCACATTTCCTGTAACTTTCCTCATCACATGGCTTCCCATTTCCATCACATAGCTTCACATTTCCTGTAACTTTCCTCTAGACATAGCTTCACATTTCCTATAACTTTCCCCATCACATGGCTTCACATTTCCATCACATGGCTTCCCATTTCCTATTAATTTTCCTTCTCACATGGCTTCACCTTTCCTATAACTTTCCTCATCACATGACTTTCCTCTCATCCCACTGTATAGCAGCACTAAATGCTCTGAAATCATTACCACACTATATCTGGCAAATTTCACTGTGAGAGGGTGTATCTTCCCAAGGCAGAGGACTGGGTAAGTCTGCCAAACCCCTTCTATCATCCAACTCATCCTCTCAAAATACCTCCTAATTTCCTCCCATCTCTCATTTCCCTTCTCCATTATCCATCTCTTCACATTTCATTCCTCCTCTCATCTCTGAAAAGCTTTGTTTGCTCTCTGATGTTTGCTCAAATGTTGCCAAGGCCTTTAGAGCAGAAGATGAACAGCTCATCTCTTTGTCCTCTCTCTCTTGCTCTTGCGCTTGCTCTCTTCAGATCAGCTTCTATCTAATACCTTCATTGGCCAAGACAAAGACTCCCCTGACGTCAGTCATCTTCACAACAACAACCTACACCCTCAGAGCCACTGTGGGGCCAAGGCCATCCAGGACCAGTCCCAGGCCCACAGTCTTCAGTCCCAGCTCAGCACACTGCATCCCCACCACAGCAGTATCCAGCCCAGTACCCTGCAGCCAAGCAGTCTGCAGCCCACAGGCCCCTCCAAGCACAGGCTCTCAGCAGGGCTCTCAGCGGAGCGGAGTTTCTCCTCCGAGGAGCAGCAGCCACCTCCCAGGTCCTCTGAGGGGAGCCTGACCAGCCTGAAACCAGCTGCCCAGCGGGTCTACACCATCACCAGGGAGGGAGGCATGCTAGGGGGGCGAGGCAGCGAGGAGAATCTGGAGCTGGAGGTGCTGAAGCAGCCTCTGTCCCCTCCTCCCTCCTCCAACCAGACCTCTTTTTCCAACCAACAACCACCAGGCAGCAAACATCACCGCGGCAACATTAGCCATGGCCCACAGGGCCACAGGCCCAAGTCCCAGCCCCTTCAGAGCTCAGGGAGTGCCCATAACATCCGGGACTGGGTGGTGAGGAGGGGGGGATCGCGGGAGGACTGCACCCCAGACTGTGTCACTTGCATCAGGGCCCCATGTCCGAGCCAGCGCTCCCTGGATCTGGAGACGTCCCCGCGAGACGGAGGAAAACAGAGGAAGAAGCTAGAGAGGATGTACAGCCAAGACCAAGGCAGAGACAGACGAGGCTCTGCTGAGGAGAGAGGTGAGGAGGAGGATGGAGGAGGAGGAGGATGATGATGACCAAATCAAATACCACTTTATTTATATAGCACATTTCAGACATGAATGCAATGCAATGCACTTCACAGAAAAAAATGAAGAAAAATTTATCTTTACTACACAAAAAACAAAAGAATAACAATAAAAACTGAATGACTAATAAGCACCCTAAGGAAAAGCTAAATTAAAAAGGTGTGTTTCAAGATCTCTTTTAAATATGTCCACAGTTTCGGCCCCCCTCAGGTTCTCTGGCAGGCTATTCCAGAGGCTGGGGGCATAATTAATAATGGCTGTCTCTCCATGCCTCTTGGTCCTAGGCTTTGGGATAGTTAAAAGGCCAGTGCCAGAGGACCTGAGGGACCTACTGGGTGCAAAACACAAGTATGTCTGACATGTATTGGGGTGGACATTCATGGATTGATTTAAAAACCAATAGAAGAATAATCAAATTAATTTTAAAACTCACAGGCAGCCAGTGCAGAGACATCAAAACCGGTGCAATGTGTGCTCTTCATCTGGTCTTGGTCAGCAGCCGTGCTGCAGCATTCTGTATGTTTTGCAGTTGACAAACGGCTTTCTTGGGTAGACCAGACAGGAGAGCATTACAGTAGTCAAGCCTGCTTGTAAGAAAAGCATGGATGAGTCTCTGTATCAGCCTGATAGAAACGACTGCACCTTGGTAATGTTCATCAGGTGGTAAAAAAAAGCTCATTTGGTCACATTCCTAATGTGTGATTTGAAATTGAGTTCAGAATCTAAAATGACACCTAGGTTTTTTACCTGGTGTTTTATCTTTATTGCTTTGGCTCCAATAATACAGTAAGAACCTCGGCCTGGTCTTGATTTAGCTGAAGGGAGTTGTTAGCCGTCCATGTATTGCTCGTGTTTCTTTGCCCAAGTAAGTCTCTTCTTGTTATTGATGTTCTTTAGTCATGGTTTCTTTGCAGCAATTCTACCATGAAGGCCTGATTCACTCAGTCTCCTCTGAACAGTTGATGTTGAGATGTGTGTTACTTGAACTCTGTGAGGCATCTATTTGGGCTGCCATCTGAGGTGCAGTTAATTGCCATTTCTGAGGCTGGTAACTCTAATGAACTTATCCTCTGCAGCAGAGGTAACTCTAGGTCTTCCTTTCCTGTGGCGGTCCTAATGAGAGCCAGTTTCATCATAGCACTTGGTTTTTGCAACTGCACTTTTCCGTATTGACTGACCTTCATGTCTTAAAGTAAGGATGGACTGTCATTTCTCTTTGCTTATTTGAGCTACTCTTGCCATAATATGGACTTGGTCTTTTACCAAATAGGACTATCTTCTGTTTACTACCCCTACCTTGTCACAACACAACTGATTGGCTCAAACGCAGTAAGAAGGAAATTAATGACACAAATTAACTTTTAACAGCTCACATCTTTTAATTGAAATACATTCCAGGTGACTACCTCATGAAGCTGGTTGAGAGAATGCCAAGAGTGGGCAAAGCTGTCATCAAGGCAAAGGGTTGCTACTTTGAAGAATCTCAAATATAACATTTATTTTGATTTGTTTAACACTTTTTCGGTTACTGCATGATTCCGTGTGTGTTTTTTCATAGTTTTGATGTCTTCACTATTATTCTACAATGTAGAAAATAGTCAAAATAAATGCAAAAACATTGAATGAGTTGGTGTGTCCAAACTTTTGACTGGTACTGTATATAAAACCCAAAATCAAACCTTGTGGAACGCCATATGTGATATTTATTTTCTCTGAGTTATGTTTACCAAGGGTGAGAAATACTGTAACTCTTGACCGCTTAAATAGGTCCTAAACTAATTTAGAACACGACCAGAGAGGCCAACCCAACTCTCCAGTCTGTCCAGAAGGACATCATTGTCAACAGTGTTGAATGCAGCATTTAAATCCAAACGTACAGAAAGCTGTAAGGCTGTCTCACAACATTTATCTAAAATGAACCCTATAAATAGCACTGTTGGGAGATTTAGAAAGCCATAGTCTAGCAATCAACAATATAATATACTTTTATCTTTAAATCGCAACCTGTAGATACCATGCGATTAGACAGGTTCAGAATGTATGTAAAACATCACAGCACAGATTAAAAATACATGGCACATGGAAATCATAAGATGGTGGTTTACGGAGATAGATGGGATGGACTGAGAGTAGCTAAGGGGTGGATTTAAAAGCTCATGTTCTAGAATAGTTATGACTGAAAACACAATGTATATTGTACAGTATAAGTACTATCTATCCAGATGTGATGTAAACTCAGCAAAAAAAATAAATGTCCCTTTTTCAGGACCCTGTCTTTCAAAGAGAATTCATAAAATCCAAATAACTTCACAGTTCATTGTAAAGGGTTTAAACACTGTTTCCCATGCTTGTTCAATGAACCATAAACAATTAATGAACATGCACCTGTGGAACGGTTGTTGAGACACTAACAGCTTTCAGATGGTAAGCAATTAAGATCACAGTTATGAAAACTTAGGACAATAAAGAGGCCTTTCTACTGACTCTGAAAAACACCAAAAGAAAGATGCCTATGGTCCCTGCTCATCTGCGGGAATGTGCCTTAGGCATGCTGCAAGGAGGCATGAGGACTGCAGATGTGGCCAGGGCAATAAATCGCAATACTGTGAGATGCCTAAGGCAGTGCTCCAGGGAGACAGGACGGACAGCTGGTCATCCTCACAGTGGCAAACCACTTGTAATAACACTTGCACAGGATCGGTACATCCGAACATCACACCTGCAGGACAGGTACAGGATGGCAACAACAACTGCCTGAGCTACACCAGGAATGCACAATTCCTCCATCAGTACTCAGACTGTCCACAATAGGCTGAGAGAGGCTGGACTGAGGGCTTGTAGGCCTGTTGTAAGGCAGGTCCTCACCAGACATCACCGGCAACAATGTCACCTATGGGCACAAACCCACCGTCACTGGACCAGACAGGACTGACAAAATGTGCTCTTCACTGACAAGTCTCAGTTTTGTCTCACCAGGGGTGATGGTAGGATCGTCGAAGGAATGAGCATTACACCGAGGCCTGTACTCTGGAGCGGGATCGGTTTGGAGGTGGAGGGTCCGTCATGGTCTGGGGCGATGTGTCACAGCATCAACGGACTGAGCTTGTTGTCATTGCAAGCAATCTCAATGCTGTGCGTTACAGGGAAAACATCCTCCTCCCTCATGTGGTACCCTTCCTGCAGGCTCATCCTGACGTAACCCTCCAGCATGACAATGCCACCAGCCATACTGCTCGTTCTGTGCATGATTTCCTGCAAGACAGGAATATCAGTGTTCTGCCATGGCCAGCGAAGAGTCCGGATCTCAATCCCATTGAGCACATCTGGGAACTGTTGGATCGGAGGGTGAGGGCTAGGGCCATACCCCCCAGAAATGTACAGGACCTTGCAGGTGCCTTGGTGGAAGAGTGGGGTAACATCTTACATCAAGAACTGGCAAATCTGGCGCAGTCCATGAGGAGGAGATGCACTGCAGTACTTGTTAATGCAGCTGGTGGCCAGACACCAGATACTGACTGTTACTTTTGATTTTGACCCCCCCTTTGTTCAGGGACACATTATTCCATTTCTGTTAGTCACATGGCCTCCAACTGTCCCCTTTGGAACTTGTTCAGTTTGTCTCAGTTGTTGAATCTTGTTATGTTCATACAAATATTTACACATGTTAAGTTTTCTGAAAATAAACGCAGTTGACAGTGAGAGGACGTTTCTTATTTTGCTGAATTTACAGTAAAAAAACACAATAAATAGGCTGTCTCTGTGCTGGGGTGGAAACAAAACCAGATTGACATTTATCAAAAATACAGTTGAAAAAGCATTTAGCTGTTTGAAATCCAATTTCTATAGAATTTTGCATAAGTATTATGATGATGATGGAGGATGGAAGGATGGAGGGGAGTGGGGCTTTTAGGTGTCTTTGTGTCTCTTTATCCCCATACCTTGTCCCCTGTGGTAAGACTCATTTGCGATATAATGTTTTTCTCAAACTCAAAGCACATTGTGTGGTGAAGGGTAACAGCTGACAGACAACAACTTTTGAAGTGTAATGTTGTGGGCTAAACTTCTGCTTTATCTCCTTTGTTTGTAGAGGACAACCCTAATAGCTGGTTCCCCAAAGAGAACATGTTCAGCTTCCAGACGGCTACCACAACAATGCAGGCGTGAGTATAGGATACCAGATATAACCTCACCACTCTGCTCCACTCCTACTGAACACGACATGGCTGCCTCAAAGAGTTCCGTGTGCTAATGATGGATGAGTTCTAGAGTGCCTCCCAAATATGCACAATATTCCTTATACACAGTAGTTCTCAATAAAGGGAATAGGGTGCTTTTTGGGATGTAGCCTTAGACTCCTTCACATGGCTGTGCCCTGGACACAGTTGGAGGCCAGTGATTTTATAGGACACAGTTGGAGGCCAGTTGTTTTAAAGGGGACAGTTGGAGCCCATTGGTTTTATAGGACACAGTTGGAGGCCAGTGGTTTTAAATGGGACAGTTGGAGGCCAGTGGTTTTAAAGGACACAGTTGGAGGCCAGTGGTTTTATAGGACACAGTTGGAGGCCAGTGGTTTTATAGTACACAGTTGGAGGCCAGTGGTTTTAAAGGGGACAGTTGGAGGCCAGTGGTTTTATAGGACACAGTTGGAGGCCAGTGGTTTTAAAGGGGACAGTTGGAGGCCAGTGGTTTTATAGGACACAGTTGGAGGCCAGTGGTTTTATAGGACACAGTTGGAGTCCAGTGGTTTTATAGGACACAGTTGGAGGCCAGTGGTTTTAAAGGGGACAGTTGGAGGCCAGTGGTTTTATAGGACACAGTTGGAGGCCAGTGGTTTTATAGGACACAGTTGGAGGCCAGTGGTTTTATAGGACACAGTTGGAGGCCAGTGGTTTTATAGGACACAGTTGGAGTCCAGTGGTTTTAAAAGGGACAGTTGGAGGCCAGTGGTTTTATAGGACACAGTTGGAGTCCAGTGGTTTTAAAGGGGACAGTTGGAGGCCAGTGGTTGGAGGCCAGTTTTAGGACACAGTTGGAGGCCAGTGGTTTTAAAGGGGACAGTTGGAGGCCAATGGATTTAAAGGGGACAGTTGGAGGCCAATGGTTTTATAGGACACAGTTGGAGGCCAGTGGTTTTAAAGGGGACAGTTGGAGGCCAGTGGTTTTATAGGACACAGTTGGAGGCCAGTGGTTTTAAAGGGGACAGTTGGAGGCCAGTGGTTTTATAGGACACAGTTGGAGGCCAGTGATTTTAAAGGGGACAGTTGGAGGCCAGTGGTTTTTTTGGACACAGTTGGAGGCCAGTGGTTTTAAAGGGGACAGTTGGAGGCCAGTGGTTTTAAAGGGGACAGTTGGAGGCCAATGGTTTTATAGGACACAGTTGGAGGCCAGTGGTTTTAAAGGGGACAGTTGGAGGCCAATGGTTTTAAAGGGGACAGTTGGAGGCCAATGGTTTTATAGGACACAGTTGGAGGCCAGTGGTTTTAAAGGGGACAGTTGGAGGGCAGTGGTTTTATAGGACACAGTTGGAGGCCAGTGGTTTTATAGGACACAGTTGGAGGCCAGTGGTTTTATAGGACACAGTTGGAGGCCAGTGGTTTTAAAGGGGACAGTTGGAGGCCAGTGGTTTTATAGGACACAGTTGGAGGCCAGTGATTTTAAAGGGGACAGTTGGAGGCCAGTGGTTTTTAGGACACAGTTGGACGCCAGTGGTTTTAAAGGGGACAGTTGGAGGCCAGTGGTTTTAAAGGGGACAGTTGGAGGCCAATGGTTTTATAGGACACAGTTGGAGGCCAGTGGTTTTAAAGGGGACAGTTGGAGGCCAATGGTTTTATAGGACACAGTTGGAGGCCAGTGGTTTTAAAGGGGACAGTTGGAGGCCAGTGGTTTTATAGGACACAGTTGGAGGCCAGTAGTTTTAAAGGGGACAGTTGGAGGCCTGTGGTTTTATAGGACACAGTTGGAGGCCAGTGGTTTTAAAGGGGACAGTTGGAGGCCAGTGGTTTTTTAGGACACAGTTGGAGGCCAGTGGTTTTAAAGGGGACAGTTGGAGGCCAGTGGTTTTAAAGGGGACAGTTGGAGGCCAATGGTTTTATAGGACACAGTTGGAGGCCAGTGGTTTTATAGGACACAGTTGGAGGCCAGTGGTTTTATAGGACACAGTTGGAGGCCAGTGGTTTTAAAGGGGACAGTTGGAGGCCAGTGGTTTTATAGGACACAGTTGGAGGCCAGTGGTTTTATAGGACACGGTTGGAGGTCAGTGGTTTTATAGAACACAGTTGGAAGCCAGTATTTTTAAAGGGGACAGTTGGAGGCCAGTGGTTTTAGAGGGGACACATTTTATGTAATACATTAGATGACAAAGCTGGAAAACATTATCCCAAATATTCACCGTCAACATAGTGAATACAATTGGTGTTCAATATTTTATTTAACTATGCAAGTCAGTTAAGAAGAAATTCTAATTGACGGCTTAGGAACAGTGGATAACAGTGGGTAACACTGCCTTGTCCAGGGTTAGAACATAAGATTTTCACCTTGTCAGCTCTGGGATTCAATCTTGCAACCTTTCGGTTACAAGTCCAACACTCTAACCACTAGGCTACCTGCTGCCCCATATGAGGGTAAGAGGGTTTCAGCATTAAATATCCTTTGTATATTTTTAAACACTTTTATTTATTTTACTATGTCAATATGTTTTTCTTGAAAATGTTTGGCACCAAACTGGTGGCAGTTGTGAAAAAAGTAAATAGTTGGAACAGTCGCAGAGTTAATTGTATATAATGCCATTTTTGATTACATACATACATTGTTTCATTAAATAAGCAATTTTCTCTTGAACCGTATGGTCTATCCACTAGAACCGCATGGACAATATGACACAGATATAAAACAAATGTTCTATATATGAACAAATATTTTTTAAGTTAAGTTATTCGAGTATACATGACTAAAGTTAAAATAGATTACCTGTTAATTAGTACTAAAGATTCTAGCAACTTTGGTAAGTTCAGGTAGCTTTGCAACCCCATTCTCCACGCACGCACGCATGCACACACACACACACACACACACACAACCACACACACACACACACACACACTTTCACCGCTGACTGCTTAATTATCACATGTCTGGTTGAACTAGTAATTATGGCCCACACACACATTCTGCCCTCCCAGCGCGCCTCTGTTGTTCTCCCTGCTTCCTCACTCCACTCATCTATCTTCTCCTCTCCGGACGTCTCTCAGGATCCCACGCTCTCTCTCTCTCTGCTCCCTGGCTCCACTCATCTATCCTCTCCTCTCCGGACGTCTCTCAGGATCCCACACTCTCTCTCTCTCTCTCTACTCCCTCGCTCCACTCATCTTTCCTCTCCTCTCCGGACATCTCTCAGGATCCCACGCTCTCTCGCTCCCTCTTTGAGCACATCTGTCAATGTCTTTGTTTCCTTATCTCCTCATATGTCTCTGTCACTCCGTTCCTCTTCATTACCTGTCCTCTCCTCTTACTTAGTACTCACTCCCCTTGGATCCACACCTGGTGTCACAGGCCCTGTGTTATATTCCACATATAGTGTACTTTGTTGACCGGTAAAAAGTAGTGCACAATGTAGGGAATAGGGCGCCATTTGGGATGCGTTCAGTGTCCTTGACTGGAATATCATATGATTAACAGCTAACCCTCCCAAGTGTACAGTATATCTGTCTGTCAAGTCCAATATTTATGACTGAAGTGTCTAACTTTTTTGTCCTCTCTTCCCTCCCCTCTTCACACGGCCTGCACCAACTCCTGCCTGCACCAACTCCTGCCTGCACCAACTTCTGCCTGCACCAACTCCTGCCTGCACCAACTCCTGCATCTACAGAATATCGTGAGTAACAGTTTTTTTCTCCTTCCCTGTGCGCCTCAGACAATTTACTCTCCTTTTGACTCTTGGCTATCTATCTCTTCCTGTGCTACTACCTACTGTCTCCAGTGTCCTCATTAACCCCTATTAACCCCCTTGCCTGGCTGAGTGTTTGAAGTTATGGAAAAACATTACTGAGTATCCAAATCTCCAATGAATAAAACATTACAGAGTATCAAAATCTCCAATGAATAAACATATTCAACATAATGGGTCTAAATTGTAAATAAGCATAGATTGATTTATCACTAGATGGCTTTAAAAAACATCTTTATCGTCCATTAATAAAGATTTTCAATTGAACTGGTTTGTCTTACAGTATAGCTAGGATTATATTGTATTAATATATCGATCCAACAAGGCAGAATATATGACAGACAGAGTTATATAGAATAGTGAGTCAGATGAGATGGTAGCATAGTGTTCTGTTCCTCTGTACCAGACACAGCCAGGGTCATACCTCTATATATATATATATAGGTAGTAGATAGTTCCAGGATGAAGTAATTATACCACTAATCATTTTAGTGGTCTCTGTGTAGATAGAAGAAAAGGCTTCATCCCAAATGGCACCCTATTTCCTTTATAGTGCACTACCCTGGTCAAAGGTAGTGCAATACAAATACAAATGGAATAGAGTGTCATTTGGGATGCACAGAGAGTGAATAGATTATACATGGGAGTTGTTCAGTATTCATAGATCTAGTTTAGACCTGGTTGTAAAGTAATCTATTGTATCGTCTTAATAGTGATTATTATTTTATACCACAGCACACAACAGTCTAGTTTACACACACACACACACACACACACACACACACACACACACACACACACACACACACACACACACACACACACACACACACACACACAGCACACACACACACACACACACACACACACACACACACACACACACACACACACACACACACACACACACACACACACACACACACACACACACACACACACACACACACACACACACACAGCTCTCATCATCTGTCTGACTGATAATGTTTGAGCCTAATGCATAGGACATGGATAGGACTCTGATAAATGCTGTCAGGCATGATGGTTACTTCTTTTGGCACCCTGTCACAGCATATATCCATTTCAGAGGGAAACACCCACACTCTCAATCACTCAATCACTCAAACACTCATATGCACACACACAATTGGTGCAATGGATAGTTTCCTGTGTACTTGACCGTTGTGGCCCTGTTTCTGTCTAAGTTCTGCTCCTCTTGGTCTCTGATTGGTGGCTTGATAGTATCCTTGTGTGTGTCAGTTTGCAGTGTGTGTCAGATGGCAGTGTACGTCAGTTTGCAGTGTGTGTCAATTTACAGTGTGTCAGTTTGCAGTGTGTCAGTTTGCAGTGTGTGTATGTTTGCAGTGTGTGTCAGTTTGCAGTGTGTGTCAGTTTGCAGTGTGTGCATGTTTGCAGTGTGTGTCAGTCTGCAGTGTGTGTCAGTCTGCAGTGTGTGTCAGTTTGCAGTGTGTGTCAGTCTACAGTGTGTGTCAGTCTGCAGTGTGTGTCAGTCTGCAGTGTGTGTCAGTCTACAGTGTGTGTCAGTTTGCAGTGTGTGTCAGTCTGCAGTGTGTGTCAGTCTGCAGTGTGTGTCAGTCTACAGTGTGTGTCAGTCTGCAGTGTGTGTCAGTCTGCAGTGTGTGTCAGTCTACAGTGTGTGTTTCAGTCTGCAGTGTGTGTCAGTCTGCAGTGTGCACCATGTTTGTGTGTGGTGTACAACACTTACCTGTTCTGCTGGCTCTAACCCACTAGCCGCTGACTTGTTGCAACACTGTAGTGGCTAACCCTCTGTGACGTGGATCCTGTCTCACTAACGTTCTATAACCCTGCACTCACACCCCCAGCCCCTCACCTCTGACCCCGTTAACACTGTGACATCCCAGCAGGGCATTCCGGGGCATTGCTGAGAGAAAGAGGAGGAAAAGGGAACAAGAGGCAACCGCTCCAGTAACCGAGACTGAGAGGTATGGTCCATGTCTGACCTGACTGTCCTGCACCTGTATGTAGTGCTGTAGTGTTGTTGTCCCCCCCACACCCCAACAACCCCTGCACTGAGACACAGACATATGGAAACAGAGACAGACATACACACACACACACACACACACACACACACACACACACACACACACACACACACACACACACACACACACACACACACACACACACACACACACACACACACACACACACACACAGCCCGTCAGACCAACTCTAATGACCAACCTTGTCTCAATAGCCTCTCACTGTTCTAAGGATCTTTATGATACAACACTTTGTGAAAACTACTTTAAAATCCCAGGCCCGGTATATTTCCTGACTGGAATAGCTCGATCAAATGTAAAACGTGAAATGGAGTTCTGATTGCATTCTCAACAGTACAATGTCGAGCATGTGATCTCAGAGACATGAAAATCATAAAATCATATAACTTTGAACTTTTTCAGATTATGGAATTTTCACAATACCCTCAAATTACACATTTTCCAAGCGTTCCAAAGGAGCATGCTGACAGGCGGCCATGTTAAAGTCTACCCTGAACAAAATATTATTGGAGATCATTTTCTGATGTAGGTTTTGAAAAGTCAGGGAAACCTTTGCCTGTCAACAAAAAGGGCCAGACAACAGACTCCAGAAGTCAATAGTAATTTGGTGTGCGTGAGTGTCTGGTTTGCTGTGATTGCTGTCTGGACATGGATGGGCTGGTGAAAAAAGGAGGAAGGCTATTGTAGCACAGTGTCAGTCTCACTAACTCCAAACCAGCTCCTGGTCCCATCTACAGCGGTACAGCTGTCCCAAATGGCACCATATTCCCTATGTAGTGTGCTACTTTTGATCAGGACCCATAAGTCTTTGGTCAAATGTAGCCATTTGCTAAATTGTTCTACTTTTCAGTCCGCAGTCCCGTTGGCTGTGCAACAATAGGCGATGAATCAACGTTTGCCATTTTTCATGGTGCAGGTGTTGGTGTGACCGTCTTAAACATTGAGCTGCTGCAGTGCACACTGACGTGTGACTGTGTTCATCCAGACTGGAGTGTAGTTCACTTTTCTCCTGGATAGTGTTGTTTGGCTGTGACTGTAGGCATCAATGTGTCACAGTGTAGCTCTGTCTTTACAGCATGAAGGGTACAGTATATTGTCAGTGTATTCAGTGCCCCATGGTTCTCATGTGTATGAGATGGGTTCTTGATTGTATTGATTTGGTAAGATTTATTCTATTTAGATGAAAGGAAAACATATGGATGGGTGGCGATAGGACGAAGAAGAGTAACACACACACACGCATGCACACCGGAACCTTCCTCATTAATCTAGGTCTAAAGGATAATATCAGTCAGCACCAACACACATGATCTGTTCTTTATAGCTCACAGAGAACTCTCTCTCTCTCTCTCTCTCTCTCTCTCTCTCTCTCTCTCTCTCTCTCGCTCTCTTTCTCTCTCTGAGTCATTCGGGAGTCATTCCAGGCAGAACATCGTGCCATCACAGGCATCCAGTTGATTTGTGTAAGAGACCTTGACAATATCTCATTTGAAACCCAGCTGTCTAGAAAACACAAATTACCTTTGGCTTGTTAATGCAAGCTGTTGGGCAACAGTCTCAGTGAAATAGTTTGGGAAATGAATAACCATTATAAATTGGACACAGAATGCACAGCATGAGGTATGCTTTTTCCAACATGGTTAGCTAATTAGGATATTCACACTGGGTCATTCTTCAATTACGGTGGCATTTGGGCATGACATTTTGGAAAAAATGAACTTTATTTTTCTATATTTTTATTTGGGTACATTTTTGGGTACATCTCTCATTCTAAATCAATTTATAGTGAACAAAAAATATAAACGCAACATGCAAAAATGTCTAAGATTTTACTGAGTTACAGTTCATATAAGGAAATCAGTCAATTGAAATAAATTCACCAGGCCTTAATCTATGGATTTACATGACTATACAGATGTGCATCTGTTGGTCACAGATAAGAAAACAAGTTAGTATCTGGTGTGACCATCTAAATCGCAGTTGATCAGGCTGTTGATAGTGGCCTGTGGAATGTTGTTCCACTCTTCTTCAATGGCTGTGTGAAGTTGCTGGATATTAGCGGGAATTGGAGTATGGAGAGTATGCAGGCCATGGAAGAACTGGAACATTTTCAGCTTCCAGGAATTGTGTACCGATCCTTGCGACATGGGACCGTGCATTATCATGCTAAAATATGAGGTGATGGCAGCAGATGAATGGCATGACAATGGGCCTCAAGATCTCATCACGGTATCTCTGTGCATTCAAATTTCCATTGATAAAGTGCAATTGTGTTCCTTTTCCGTAGCTTATGCCTGCCCATACCATAACCCCACCACCACTCTGTTCACAATGTTGACATCAGCAACCCGCTCTCCCTCACGACGCCATACAGGCTGTCTGCCACCTGCCCGGGAAGGTTGAAACCGGGATTCATCCGTGAAGAGCACACTTCTCCAGTGTTCCAATGGCAATCGATGGTGAGCTTTTTCCCACCAAAGTTGGTTACAGACTGTTCAAGACCCTGGTGAGGATGACGAACACACAGATGAGCTTCCCTGAGACAGTTTCTGACAGTTTGTGCAGAAATTCTTCGGTTGTGCAAACCCAAAATGTCATCAGCTGTCCGGGTGGCTGTTCTCAGAGGATCCTGCAGGTGAAGAAGCCGGATGTGGAGGTCCTGGGCTGGCGTGGTTACACTTGGTCTGCGGTTGTGAGTCTGTTTGGACATACTGCCAAATTCTGTAAAATGACACGGCTTATGGTAGAGAAATTAACATTAAATTCTCTGGCAATCGCTCTGGTGGACATTCCTGCACTCAGCATGCTAATTGCACACTCCCTCAAAACTACATGAGACATCTGTGGCATTGTGTTGTGTGACAAAACTGCAAATTTTAGAGTGGCCTTTTATTGTCCCCAGCACATGGTGCACCTGTGTAATGATCATGCTCTTTAATCAGCTTCTTGATATGCCACACCTGTCAGTGGATGGATTATCTTGGCAAAGCAGAAATGCTCACTAATAGGAATATAAACAAATTTGTGCATACAATTTGAGAGAAATAAGCTTTTCGTGCATAATTGATTATTTCTGTGATCTTTTATTTCAGCTCATAAAACATGGGACCAACACTTTATTTATATTTCATTCAGTGTATATGATAGCTTAATGACTTTAAATAATGCACATGTACCATTTTGATAACATTGTGCCAGCAGTAGGAGTAGTAACCTAAAGTACACCTCAGATAAAAATGACAGGCCTGATGGAAACAGAAAATGTTCCTGTGAACTTTCCAAATGTCAACAAAGCAAAATACTCTAGACATGGTGGGATCTTTTTGTGTCGGTAAATTTAATTATGTGAGAAATGTCAGTGGAAACGCTTTTTTGCGCAAATATTGACATAATATCCCTCATATCGAACTAAATTTAGAGTCACACGATGACATGTTGTGCCTCCCTCTACGACTCGTCTAGAAAACATGCAGTTTATCAGGCTACAGATGAAATAAATAATTATGAATTTATCAGGGTGGTGAAAGCGCAAGGTGATGAGGTTGATGCTCCTTTCCAATAAATATTGAGGGTTTTATTCTGGTGACTTGATCATCAATGCGTGGTTGCCGTTTGACAACTAAAAATAATCTTGCTCTTTTGTCTATAACAATCTCGTCATTGAGGCTATATGTGTGCTCTAGTCAACAGCATGCATATACAGTACTAGAATCTGTGTGCTGTTGGTTAGAGCGCACATGCCAATACCAGAGTGGGAACACTCGCTATATAAAGCAAACCCTTTTTGTGAGAAAACCATCAGTAGAATTGAAAATGCGATGGAAACCCATTTAACTTGTATTTTTTATTCGGTACAGGGAACTGCAAAATGTATTTTTATGTGCACTACATATTTACGCACAGACTTTTATCTGCAACAAGTCAATTTGATGTAAACTATTCTCTGGTGGGGAAATGCACTTATTGTTTTCATGCGGATTTATGAATATTCACATGGAACTCTGTCGCCAATTGGATGGAAACCTAGCTACTGATGGTATCACCAAAGATACATTTTTGTTACATTTTCTAAAATGGAGGCTTCAAATGCTAAAATCTAAGGTCATCAATCCTTTCATTTTGACACTTTGGATTTAGACACACCAGTGGAGGCTGCTGAGGGGAGGACGGCTCATAATAATGTCTAGTCAATGGAATGGTATCAAGCGTATCAGACACGTGGTTTCCATGTGTTTGATACCATTCCATTGACTCCATTCCAGCCAATATTTTGAGCTGTCCTCCCCTCAGCAGCCTCCACTGAGACACACCAAATTAGCAATGGAATCCTCAAATTTGTGACATAGAGTGTGATTAAGTAAATAACAGTTTGCTACTGGAAAGAATATGCAAGGTCCTTGTATATCTTAGTAATCAGTGATTTTCAAAATGGTCACACCACTGACATAAAACTGAGGGATACACATTAAACTAGTAAAAAAAGGTATTTTAATAGCCTTCTTTGTTATTATTGATCTACAAAATATATTACGTACTTTGTTGACTTTCTAGCATTCAAAATAATAAATGCACTATATATACAAAGTATGTGGACACCCTGTAAAATTAGCGGGTGTCCACATACTTTTGGTCATGTAGTGTAGATATCCAAAATACCCAACGTCACTACACCTCTGCAAGTCAAGTCACAGCATTTATCACTGCAATTCAAGAATGACCCCGCTACTACAGTAGAGAGGTTCAGTAATGCATGCTGGAAAACATGTGGTAACATAACTTTGAGATCTTCCACTTAAACAGGGACATGCGACCACGGCGCTAAAAGTGTCTCACAGAGGCATGGACGCACAATAGCACCATGAGTCAGACAAGCCTTCATGAATTATGATAACACTGTTTTAGGCTTGTTTCAATTCTTCCACTGTGTTCAATTCTTCCACTGTGTTCCACTTTGAGTTGTTTCTTTCCTCTGTTTCCCCTTATCCTTTTCCCTCTCTACTTCCTGCCTTTCCCTCTTTTAATCCTTTAAGGCATGCAGTGTTTGTGGGTAAACTGAAGACAATAACTTGCACGTGCGCACACACACACACAAGCATACATAATGACTCTGTTTGATCCACAACATGAATCGTAACCATGGATGCGTGATGCCAGACACCCAGCTTTGTAGAGTGAGAGACAAGGGAATAAGGGATGAGGTGGGTGGAAAAGAGGAGTAATGAGGGATGAGAGGGAGGGCAGTATTAAACTTCTAAGTCAAAGTCTAATTTTAACGTCTAAGTCAGAGAGAGAGGGATAGAAAGAGGGGAGGTTTAACATACATGAGTTGTACATGAGCACCTTATTAAGCCATATCATCGAATGTGTTTCAGGAAAAAGGCCTTTGTTAATTGCCTCTCAAATAAAGAGATACAACGTTTGTTTTTCTCATGGTTATGAGGAGGCAATGTACAAGGCTCAGGTAACAAGGTTATCTCTATTCATTACTAAATCTTCTCCACAGTGTCCTACATTGAGAACACTTTCTGTGTGACTAACTTGACATGTTTATTATTTTTTTCAAGAGCTTGTCAGTGGATGACGGCAGAATCACAGACAGAAACATGTTTCACAAGCTTGGATAGTTTTATCACAATTCCACAATGTTTTAGATTTTTTTTTTCTGAGGAGCTTATGGATGAGTCAGACCGACCAACCTTTGTGAAAGAGTTCATCTCTTTTGATGCAGTTGAATCAGGTCATGACAGAGTTTGAACTGAATCAGATATGACTGAATAACTTCAAACACTTGATCCTGCAGTCCATGGCCAGGCATTGATTGAAAAGCTGTTTCGCTTTCCTGTCCAGATAAGTTACTAAATTGTTCCTCTTCTTCTGCCTTTCACCCTCTGTGTCTGTGGCTTTCACTGTATACTGAAACCTCCCTCCCTCCCTCCCTCCCTCCCTCCTCCCTCTCTCCCTCCCTCCCTCCCTTCCGTCCCCCTCCCTCCCTCCCTCCCTCCCTCCCTCCCTCCCTCCCTCCCTCCCTCCCTCCCTCCCTCCCTCCCTCCCTCCCTCCCTCCCTCCCTCCCTCTCCCCCCCTCCCTCCCTCCCTCCCTCCCTCCCTCCCTCCCTCCCTCCCTCCCTCCCTCCCTCCCTCCCTCCCTCCCTCCCTCCCTCCCTCCCTCCCTCCCTCCCTCCCTCCCTCCTCCCTCCCTCCCTCCCTCCCCTTTCCTCTCCTCTTTTCTTTTCTACAACAGAAACTTCCGGAAGCACCTGAGAATGGTGGGCAGCCGCAGAATGAAGGCTCAGAGTGAGTTCCCCAGTGAGTGTGGCGTCGTAGCTTATTATTATGTGGACTTCATTAGTGTGCTTGTGCTAAATGCATGTAGCCTATACAGTACATGTGCAGGATATAATGGACAGTATGGTAGGTTAAAGGTACATGTATGCATTTAGAAATAAGTTTGGCTCCATATTATCTAGTTGAAAGTGGTCTGGTGCAGGGGGCGTGGTGGAGCTTTAGTAGTGAAGTCTCCTAAACACATCGGATTCCACCTCACCCACCACTTTCCACATATTCTCCCCTCTAGATTCGGTGCCCTCTAAATTTAAAGAGGAATGGAAACACTTTAGGAAGTAAATCTAGTTTCCATTACCATTTAAACCTGTCTGGGAAATAATTAAATATGTGAGGAGATCAGAACTCTCGGTCTCCTCAAAGTGGTCCAAGAGTCAAGATAATTAACTGCATGGCATAAAAGCTTCCAAGTTGTGGTTTTACAGTAGGATGTCTTGTTAGAAGAAGCTGGTGGAAAAATGTATTATATTAGCAGGGGTTTTACAGTAGGATGTTTTGTTAGAAGAAGCTAGTAGAGGAATGGACCTCATTAGCAGGCATTAAGTGACTGAGTGGTTTGGATACGCCAGCCCCAGCTGTGAGCTGGAACACCAGATGTTCACCCACTCAGTGCCACTATATAGTTATGATGACACGGCAAGAGGAATACAACTAAACTGTTTTCATCCAAACAGGGGTGCTGATTTAAATGAAACGGCATGTGTTGTACATTTGGGAAGTGTGTTTTGGCGTCTGTGTTGAGTGGTTATGTCCCAATTATCCCTACTCCCCTTCATTCACTGATTTGAAAGTATGGTGAAAACTCCCTCTAGCCTCCACCAATCCAATGCTTTTAGATTTGAAATAGTGAACGACTGTACACTTCAGGAGAATATGGATGTGTGTTTAGGGCTCGCGTGTGTGTGTGTATGGGGTTGCTTAGGGAAAGTGTATGTGTGATCCCCCTCGTCATCCTCCACTCATTGTCATTATCCTCCACTCCTTCATCAGCATATGCTGACCGTCGAGCCAAGAGTTTCAACCGCTCCTGGAGTGACCCCATCCCCATGAAGCCTGACTCTCTCCATGGCTCTAGAGACAGTGAGTTCACACAAATACTATACACACACTCACTCACGCAAGCTGACATGCAATGACACATACGCGAACACACCTTCACTCAAGCATACTCGGCATAAGCATGTACATTATTTTTGTAACTATTATTTTCAGGCACAAACATGAAAAAGATTGTATCTACACTACATACCTGTGCACACACACACACACACACACACACACACACACACACACACACACACACACACACACACACACACACACACACACACACACACACACACACACACACACACACACACACACACACACACACACACACACACGTTTTCTCCCTGTGATCATTGAAAGAAGCTCTCCTCTACAGACAGTTTGACCATGACTGTACTTGTCCTCATCCTCTTCACATCAGACTGTGACGCTCTACCGTTTCTGTCCATTCTTTACGCCCATACTGTACGTCTCTGTCATCCTATGTATATGTCCTGGGTCTGTCTGAATATGTGCTTGTATGTTTCAAGCTCTGTGATTGTCTGTTCCATGCTGTGGTTTTCTGTTCCAGGCTCTGTGATTGTCCGTTCCAAGCTCTGTGATTGTCCGTTCCAAGCTCTGTGATTGTCTGTTCCAAGCTCTATGATTGTCTGTTCCAAGCTCTGTGATTGTCTGTTCCAAGCTCTATGATTGTCTGTTCCAAGCTCTGTGATTGTCTGTTCCAAGCTCTATGATTGTCTGTTCCAAGCTCTGTGGTTGTCTGTTCCAAGCTCTATGATTGTCCGTTCCAAGCTCTATGATTGTCTGTTCCAAGCTCTATGATTGTCCGTTCCAAGCTCTGTGGTTGTCTGTTCCAAGCTCTATGATTGTCCGTTCCAAGCTCTATAATTGTCTGTTCCAGGCTCTGTGGTTGTCTGTTCCAAGCTCTATGATTATCCGTTCCAAGCTCTATGATTGTCTGTTCCAAGCTCTATGATTGTCCGTTCCAAGCTCTATGATTGTCCGTTCCAAGCTCTATGATTGTCCGTTCCAAGCTCTATGATTGTCCGTTCCAAGCTCTGTGATTGTCCGTTCCAAGCTCTATGATTGTCTGTTCCAAGCTCTATGATTGTCTGTTCCAAGCTCTGTGATTGTCTGTTCCAAGCTCTATTATTGTCTGTTCCAAGCTCTATGATTGTCTGTTCCAAGCTCTATGATTGTCCGTTCCAAACTCTATGATTGTCCGTTCCAAGCTCTATTATTGTCTGTTCCAAAGCTCTGTGGTTGTCTGTTCCAAGCTCTGTGGTTGTCTGTTCCAAAGCTTTGTGGTTGTCTGTTCCAAGCTCTGTGGTTGTCTGTTCCAAGCTCTATGATTGTCTGTTCCAAGCTCTATTATTGTCTGTTCCAAGCTCTATGATTGTCTGTTCCAAGCTCTGTGGTTGTCTGTTCCAAAGCTCTGTGGTTGTCTGTTCCAAGCTCTGTGGTTGTCTGTTCCAAGCTCTATGATTGTCTGTTCCAAGCTCTATTATTGTCTGTTCCAAAGCTCTGTGGTTGTCTGTTCCAAAGCTCTGTGGTTGTCTGTTCCAAGCTCTGTGGTTGTCTGTTCCAAAGCTCTGTGGTTGTCTGTTCCAAGCTCTGTGGTTGTCTGTTCCAAGCTCTATGATTGTCTGTTCCAAGCTCTATTATTGTCTGTTCCAAAGCAAGTTCTGTGGTTGTCTGTTCCAAAGCTCTGTGATTGTCTGTTCCAAGCTCTGTTCCAAGGATTGTCTGTTCCAAAGCTCTGTGGTTGTCTGTTCCAAGCTCTGTGATTGTCTGTTCCAAGCTCTATTATTGTCTGTTCCAAGCTCTATGATTGTCTGTTCCAAGCTCTATGATTGTCTGTTCCAAGCTCTATTATTGTCTGTTCCAAAGCTCTGTGGTTGTCTGTTCCAAGTTCTGTTGGTTGTCTGTTCCAAAGCTCTGTGATTGTCTGTTCCAAGCTCTGTTATTATTGTCTGTTCCAAGCTCTATGATTGTCTGTTCCAAGCTCTATTATTGTCTGTTCCAAAGCTCTGTGGTTGTCTGTTCCAAGCTCTGTGATTGTCTGTTCCAAGCTCTATTATTGTCTGTTCCAAGCTCTATGATTGTCTGTTCCAAAGCTCTATGATTGTCTGTTCCAAGCTCTATTATTGTCTGTTCCAAAGCTCTGTGGTTGTCTGTTCCAAGCTCTGTGGTTGTCTGTTCCAAGCTCTGTGGTTGTCTGTTCCAAGTTCTGTTGTTGTCTGTTCCAAGCTCTGTGGTTGTCTGTTCAAAGTATTGTCCTTCATCTTCATGTTTTGTATGTCTCTGTAACCTGTGGTCTATGTGTTCTGTTTCCTTTATTGATGTTGATGTCTAGGGAAGGGATCATGTGTTCTGTTTCCTTTATTGATGTTGATGTCTAGGGAAGGGATGTGTTCCTTTTCCTTTATTGATGTTGTTGTCTAGGGAAGGGATAATGTGTTCTGTTTCCTTTATTACTGTTGATGACCAGTGAAGGGATAATGTGTTCTGTTTCCTTTATTGCTGGTGATGTCTAGAGAAGGGTTAATGTGTTCTGTTCCCTTATTGCTGGTGATGTCTAGGGAAGGGATAATGTTTTCAGTTCCCTTATTGCTGGTGATGTCTAGGGAAGGGATAATGTGTTCTGTTTCCTCTAGTTGTCTCTATAATGCCTGTTCTACGTTCAATCTACAAACAGCCAGCTGCCAGGTGCGCCGCTTTTGATTGCAAACTCTCCTTTAATAGTATGTTTGCTATCCTTTCATCTCTCCCCCACTATGTGTGTGTGTGTGTGTGTGTGTGTGTGTGTGTGTGTGTGTGTGTGTGTGTGTGTGTGTGTGTGTGTGTGTGTGTGTGTGTGTGTTAGGTGGGGACTTGCAGTCCTCCTCAGGGGCTCTAGATGAAGGATCACAGGAGGATGCAGACTGGGAGGAGGAGAGAGAGATGGAGAGAGCAGCCTGTGAGGGAGAGGACTTCATCCCACCCAAAATCATGGTGAGATGCTCAGGTCACCTAAGAGACCAGTTATTCAGCCTCTCATAGCAAAAATAAAAAATAAGAAAATAAAAATAGCAGTGCAAGGAGAGGAGTTATTGTTATTAATAGTTATTAACATTGTGTTATTAATAGTTAATAACAGTGTGTGGTTAATAGTTAATAACGGTGTGTTGTTATTCATAGTTATTAACACTGTGTTGTTATTCATAGTTATTAACAGTGTGTTGTTATTAACAGTGTGTTGTTATTAACTGTTAATAACAGTGTGTTACTAATAGTTAATGACAGTGTGTTATTAATAGTGTGTTGTTATTAATACTTATTAACAGTGTTATTAATAGTTATTAACAGTGTGTTATTAATAGTTAATAAGTGTGCTGTTATGAATATTTTTTAACAGTGTGTTAATAATAGTTATTAACAGTGTGTTATTAATAGTTGTTAACAGTGTGTTGTTATTAATACTTATTAACAGTGTTATTAATAGTTATGAACAGTGTGTTATTAATAGTTAATACGTGTGCTGTTATGAATATTTTTTAACAGTGTGTTAATGATAGTTATTAACAGTGTGTTATTAACAGTGTGTTGCTATTAATAGTTAATAACAGTGTGTTGCTATTAATAGTTAATAACAGTGTGTTGTTATTAATAGTTAATAACAGTGTGTTGCTATTAATAGTTAATAACAGCGTGTTGCTATTAATAGTTAAGAACAGCGTGTTGTTAATAGCTAATAAGTGTGTTGTTGTTAATTGTCATTAACAGTGTGTTGTTATGAATTAAAAGAGTAAACTGTAGTAAAATACATCTCTAGCTCTATGCAATACTGCCTTCAACTGATATCGTAGCACTAAGTAGATTGGTTTCTGAACTTGTATTTGTACTACTTCCGTTCTTATTACGATATTTCTTACAGTTTAATATAATGTACCCATTGTAGACAGCTTTTCATTAACATCCGTATAGTTGTTGAGACTTTCTGTCTGTCTTCTTCCAGCTGATATCCTCCAAGGTCCCGAAGGCTGAATATGTTCCTAACATCATCCGTAGGGACGATCCGTCCGTCATCCCCATCCTTTATGTGAGTCCCTCTCATCTACTCATCCGTTATGCGACTCCTACTGTATGTTATGATAATGCCTTAGACATTCAGATTACTGTAATATTGATTTTGGAGAGTCTCTTCTACACTTCATAATGAAAACGGTTCATGTGGAAAATATCGACTGCTAAACGTAAACCACCCCGGTAGTTAGAACTGTCTTGTAGATGTCTTATTGGGTCCTCTTATTTTACATTTTTTGTAGGATCATGAACATGCCACATTCGATGACATCATTGGTAAGTAGATTGTGTGATGTTTTCTTAGATTAATTGCGTGCACTGAATAAGGATCCTGTCCATAGTACCGTATGTGACCTCTCTCCGGTCTTCTGACAGCAGAAAGTAACATTTATTTCTCTTTCTGTTTCATTCCCTCCAATCACAGAGGAGATAGAGAAGAAGCTGATGGCCTATAGGAAAGGCTGTAAGATCTGGAACATGCTCATCTTCTGTCAGGTGAGAGAGGACAAAGAAACTGGTTGAGAACCTTGGTTTTAATATCATACAACACATTATTACACCACTTCTCCACCACTACATATCTACAATACAACATTTATAATACCACAATACAACAGTATTACAACATTACAATGCGTGTTTGTATGCCTGTGTGTGTGTCTCTTCACAGTGTGCGTTGTTCCATAAGGTGTAGTTTTGTGTTTTTTTAACCTTTTACTGCAGTGAGCTAAATCAGGGTCACACAGAGTGTTTATTGGTAGTCTTAAACAAATCTACATTGAAACAAAAGTGTACATCTCAAACACATGGTTATGTGCTTAAAAAATAATTTCCGGATTTTCTGCGTTCAAAAATAATCATGTTGATTAATACCGGATTTGATTAATAATTAATCAACATGATCATTTTTTAACGCAGAAAATCTGGTGTTTCTATACCAAACAGTTCTGTGATGTAATATTAGGATGCAAACTCAAAATGTAATACAGTTCAACTCTATATCTGACATGGTACAATAATTATTATGAAATTATGAAAAACATGAATAACGTTCCACTGATGAAGCCACTAAGTTATTTGACTGCAGGAAAGGGATACATCTGTGTGAGTTACTTGATGAGGTACTTGATGTTTCCCAGAGTCTGTTCTGGACTTGGGGACTGTGAAGAGACCCCTGGTGGCATGTCTTGTGGGGTATGCATGGGTGTCTTAGCTGTGTGCTAGTTGTTCAACATGTCAATACCTCTCACAAAGACAAGTAGTGATGCAGTTAATCTCTCCTCTACTTTGGGCCAGGGGAGATAGTTATTTACCTTAGCTCACCATGTACATTTAAGGGCCAGCCATGTTGCTCTGTTCTGGGCCAACTGTAATTTGCCTACGTCTATGGCAGTAGTCCAGGTGTGTTAAAACTAGGGCCAGTAGGACTTGTTTTGTTTATAGCGATGTCAAGAAAAAGCAGAGGAGCGCTTTATTATGGACAGACCTCTCCCCATCTTAGCTACCGTTGAATCAATATGTTTTGACCATGACAATCCAGGGTTACACCAAGCAGTTTAGTCTCCTCAACTTGTTCAATTTTCACCTTATTCATTACAAGATTTAGTTAAGGTTTAGGTTTTAGTGAATGATTTGTCCCAAGTACAATGCTTTTATTTTTTGAAATATTTAGGACAAGCTTATCACTTGCTACCCATTCTAAAAGTGACTGCTACTCTATGTTAAGTGTTGCAGTGATTTAACTTGCTGTGTTAGCTGGGGTGTATAATGTTGAGTCATCAGCATACATAGACACACAGGCTTTACTCAGTGCCAGTGGCAGGTCATTAGAAAAGTAGGGGGCCTAAAAAAAGTAGGGGGCCTAGACAGCTGCCCTGGGGTACGTCTCTACCTGGATTATGTTGGAAATCTTTCCATTAAAGAACACTCTGTGAGAATGTGGTCTTACTGTCTGAAAATCAGTGTTCAGGTCAGCTTATTGCTGCTGCCGTTAGTTCTACATGGACATACTGTAACTGAGATGAACCTGTTCTCCAGGGAGGTCCGGGGCATCTGTACCTGCTCAAGAACAAAGTGGCCACATTTGCCAAAGTGGAGAAGGAGGAGGATATGATCCAGTAAGACAACTCACTTCTGACAACAATATCACCTTGATAATTGTCACTGTATTTTAGATACATACAGTGCAGACTAAAGTCATACATTTCAGACATATTGAATCATTTCATCTCTCCCTCTCTTCTTTGACAGGTTTTGGAAGAAGTTGAGTCAGTTTATGAGCAAGCTGAATCCTGAGCCCAACCTCATTCATATAATGGGCTGCTATGTTCTGGGGAGCGCCAATGGAGAAAAGGTATGGATTTCTAGTTTCCCTGTACTAGGCTTTCAAAATGCTGGTAACATTTTCCAAAATTCGCCATGTAGGTTTTCCAGAAATCCCAGTTGTAAAATTACTGGATTTCCTGCTGTTACCCTTCATGATTCCGGGAATCTTCCAACCGGGATCTCTGCAAAAAAATGCCTTTTTTTGATAAAGTTACTGAAATGTTGCTACCTTATCCAGTTAACTTACACTATTGAACAGCTGGCGCTGGAGAAGAAGGCTGATGTTTTATGTGTTCCTATCCAATTGTGTTTTTTTGTTTGTTTGTTTCCTTGCATTGTTTGTAATTTATTGTTTAACTTATTTGTACATAATGTTGCTGCTACCATCTCTTATGACCGCAAATAAATTCTGGACATCAGAATTGAGAACTCACCACAATCTGGCAGAAACCTTTTTTTCCTTTCACAAGCCCGACGTGAATGACGTACTGCTTTCCCGGGAACAGGCCCAGATCCCAGTCATTTGCATGAAAAGAAGGCGGAGAAAAAGAGTCATGATGGCGAATTTGTAGGCGATCGAATAAACCCCCACTGCCTTCCATTCTGCTGGAAAACATGCAATCTTTGGAAAATAAAATCTATGACCTAATGCGGAAGATTAAACTACCAACAGGACATTCAAAACTTTAATATTTAATGCTTCACGGAGTCGTGTCTGAACGACAACATTATCAAAATACAGCTGGCTGGTTATACGCTATATTGGCAGGATAGAACAGCGGCGTCTGGTAAGTCAAGGGGTGGCGGAATATGTATTTTTTGTAGATAACAGCTGGTGCACAATATCTAAGGAAGTCTCAAGGTTTTGCTCGCCTGAGGTATCCCATGATTAGCTGTTGACCACACTATCTACCTAGAGAGTTTGTCTGTATTTTTCATAGCTTTTTCATAGCTGTCTGGATACCACCACAGACTGAGGCTAGCACTCAATGAGCTGTATTCCGTCATTGGCAAACAGGAAAACATTCACCCAGAGACGGGTCTCATAGAGGCCGGGAAAATGTAATGCAGGGAAATGTAAATCGGTCTTACCAAATTTCTATCAGCATGTTAAATGTGCAACCAGAGGGGAAAAAACTCTGGATCTCCTTTATTCCACAGACAGAGATGCATACAAAGCTCTCCCTCACCCTCACCCTCCAATTGGCAAATCTTACCATAATTCTATCCTCCTGATTCCTGCTTACATGCAAAAATTAAAGCAGGAAGCACTAGTGACTCGATCAATAAAAAGGGAAGACTGTGTGATCACGCCCCCCGCAGCCGATGTGAGTAAGACCTTTTAACAGGTCAGCATTCACAAGGCCACAGGGCCAGACGGATTACCAGGACGTGTACTGTGAGCACGCGCTGACCAACTGGCAAGTGTCTTCACTGACATTTTCAACCTCTCCCTGTCCGAGTCTGTAATGCCAACGTGTTTTAAGCAGATCACTATAGTCCCTGTGCCCAAGAACACTAAGGTAACCTGCCTAAATGACTACTGACCCGTATCACTCACGTCTGTAGCCATGAAGTGCGTTGAAAGGCTGGTCATGGCTCACATCCACACCATTATCCCAGAAACCCTGGACCCAATCAATCAATTAATCAATGAAATGTATTTATAAAGCTCTTTATACATTAGCCGATGTCACAAAGTGCTATATAGAAACCCAGCCTAAAACCCCAAACAGCAAGCAATGTTGAAGCACTCCAATTAGCATACCTCCCTAACAGATCCACAGATGATGCTATCTCTATTGCACTCCACACTGCCCTTTCCCACCTGGACAAAAGGAACACCTATGTGAGAATGATATTCATTGACTACAGCTCATCCTTCAACACCATATTGCCCTCAAAGCTCATCAATAAGCTAAGGACCCTGGGACTAAACACCTCCCTCTGCAACTGGATCCTGGACTTCCTGATGGGCCGCCCCCAGGTGGTAAGGGTAGGTAACAACCACATCTGCCACGACGACCATCTGCCTCAACACAGGTGCCCCTCAGGGGTGCGTGCTCTGTCCCCTCCTGTATTTCCTGTTCACTCATGACTGCACTGCCAGGCACGACCCCAACACCATCATCAAGTTTGCCGATGACACAACAGTGGTAGGCCTGATCAGCGACACGACGAGACAGCCTATAGGGAGGAGGTCAGCAACCTGGCCGTGTGGTGCCAGGACAACAACTTCTTCCTAAACGTGATTAAGACAAAGGAGATGATTGTGGACAACAGGAAAAGAGGACTGAGCACGCCCCTATTCTCATTGAGTAGTGGAGCAGGTTGAGAGCTTCAAGTTCCTTGGTGTACACATCACCAACAGACTATCATGGTCCAAGCACACCAAGACAGTCGTAAAAGAGGGCACGACAAAACCTATTCCCCATCACGAGACAGAAAAGATTTGTCATGGGTTCTCAGATCCTCAAAAGGTTCTATAGCTGCACCATCGAGAGTATCCTGTCTGGTTGCATCACTGTTGGGTATGGCAACTGCTCGGCCTCCAACCGCAAGGCAATACAGAGGGTAGTGCATACATGCCAGTACATCACTGGGGCAAAGCTTCCTGTCATCCAGGACCTCTATACCAGGCGTTGTCAGAGGAAGGCCCTAAAAATTGTCAAAGACTCCAGCCACCCTAATCATAGACTGTTCTCTCTGCTGCCACATAGCAAGTGGTACCGGAGCACCAAGTCTAGGTCCAAGAGGCTTCTAAACAGCTTCTACCCCCAAGCTACCCAATTTGCATCCCCCTCCCCCTTTACACTGCTGCTGCACTCTGTTGTTATCATCTATGCATCGTCACTTTAATAACTCTACCTATATGTACATATTACCTAATTTACCTCGACTATCCGGTGCCCCCATACCTTGACTCTGTACCGATACCCCCTTGTATATAGTCTCACTATTGTTATTTTACAGCTGCTCTTTTAATTACTTGTTACTTTTATGTATTATTCTTATTTGTACTGCATTGTTGGTTAGGGGCTCGTATGTAAACATTTCACTGTAAGGTCTACATCTGTTGTATTCGGCGCATGTGGCTGTCATTTGATTTGATTTGAGCTGTTTTTTATTACCACTTCATTTACTGCTTCTTTATAGAGTAAATGCACTGTATTTCTCCCTCTCTTTTTAGTCATGGTTCACTTTAGTCAGTATTGAGCCACGTGCCACCCACCACCCACACACCAGCGGTACACAATTTACACACTGTGAATGTACAGTATGCATCAGTTTGATGTTCCATAAGCCCTGAGCTGCCTAGCTGGCTCCTAAACTGACACTGTCATCATGCTGTCATGTTGACAGATAGAGTGCTGGAGGCAGGTAGAGGCGCTATGAGGAGGATCACACACACACGCACACGCACGCACACACACACTCCCCCTGACCCTGGCTCCCAACCCCCACAGAGATGAAGCCACACTGACAGACACTGTGGGGAACAAGTGGCTCTGCACAAAAACAGTTTCATGTAAATGCAGGTACGCACACGCCCATGCAGGCACTTAGTGCAGATGGTCTTGCACTCACACAGAGAAACAACACTCCGTACACATGCGACAGTATGTGTGTTTACTAATTCAAATAATGAAATGTACTGTATTTGTACGCTGTTAGGCAGTCAAACATGGTTACAGGAACACTTCAGCACACTGAGTAGTGTGGTAGTGTGTTGGCGTGGTAGCGTGATAGCATGGCAGCGTGGTAGTGTGTGTTTGTGCCCATAGGGTGACACAGACAGCAGTGTTGTTCCAGTCTATCTGACCCTTTTACAGTGTGTGTGTGTCTGTGGATGTGCGTCTGTCTGTGTCTTTGTGTACAAGTCACAGTAGGGAAAAATAAATAGTAAAGTATTTTTTGGAGCTTTTAACAATATTCTCCTCTGTTACCTCAGCTGTGATGCAAACAGAACGATTTAGTCATCTGTCTATTTATAGTCTGCTAGTTTCAGAGACCTACGTACCTGGACACAGCCAGCGTACCTTCAGTACCTGGGTTGTTGAACATCTAATAGTCAAATCATAGTGTAAAAGCTGGTGAGCTGGTTCTACTCTTTTTGGCCATTTTCTGGTGTTTTGTTGTGGAAAACTGTGCGGATTGAGCATCAACACTTCAACCTTTCTCCAGAGTCTGTGTGTGTGTATGTTTGTGTGTGTGTGTTTGTGTGTCTGTGTGTGTCTGTGTGTGTGAGAGCGCACATGAGTGTCAGAGGGGGGTGATTGGGTGTGTCAGTCTTGGTGTCCCCAGCCCCACAGTGTGTGTATGTGTGTATGTGTGTGTCACAGTTCCGCCTCATGATCCCTCTACCTGCCTCTAGCACTCTGTCTTGCTATCTATAGACAGACAGGATAGAAGTGTTTTAGCAATTTCTTTTTTTTAAGCTTCACAAGGGGATTTATGTCTGATTTAAGATTAAATCTCCAACCCTGTTAAATTCAACTCTGTTTACAATCAAACCTGTTATGGTCAACCCTGTTATGGTCAACCCTGTTATGGTCAACCCTTTTACGGTCAACCCTGTAACAGTCAACATTGCTGCTTTATTTGGCACTCCTGATAGGCACTTACACTTCTTTTTCTTTTCTTTTCTTTTTTTGTTAAATATTTTATTTAAAATTGGAAAACATGTTTTTATGAAGTTGAACATGTACTCTTTATGACAGAATGTTAAAAGTATGTCAAATCTAGAAAAAATTTAACGACCTCCCTGCAACTCAACTCTAACATCTCCTTGAATTTGGGTATCTCCCAAATGGCAGCCTTTTCCCTCTATAGTACACTAGCCTACTTTTGACCAGGGCCCATAGGGAATATGGTGCCATTTGGGACACAGACCTTTTTTAATTTAACAGCCCATTCCGCTCTTTTAATTTGATCTAATCACTGTCTTCTTTTGGTGAGTAATCATTACTCTAGTCTACAAAGGGCAAAACGAAAACAAATAGTTCCTCCTCTGGATTCTGTTAATCATTGGGTCTGCTGATGTCTGCTGACCAAATCCTCCTGTTGTACAGTATTCCAGTCTGCAATTAAAACAGTGACCAGGTTATAAGGGTTCAAACAAATTATGAGCTGGATTGTCATTTATCTTTGTCAACCTAGTCAGGGGAGCTGAGGTTAATATAACCCTGCAGAACGTTACATTAGCAGCTTCAGAGTCTCACTAGGGGCCGTGAACCATGACCTCATCCATAGACATACACACACAGACTCCCCAGAGGTTCTGTAGATTGATTTAGTGCCTCAGCATGCTGCTGCTGCTGCTGTGTGAATGGCGTCAGCAAAGAGGAAACTGGCTCCTGGAAAAACATGTTAATTGGTTGCGAGGCACCATGGGGTGGTGGCACTCGCTGGTCCAGACCCCAGGGCGCGAGAGGAGGTGAGAAGAGGGGAAGAGAGGTGCAGGGAGAGGGGAGGAAAAGAGATGGAAGGGAGGAGAGCTGCACGGAGAGAGGAGTTGCAGAGGAGCGGGTAGACGGGAAGGTGCAGGTAGCAGGTGGAGAAGTGGGCAGGAGAAAAGAGGAAGAGGGGAGGTGTAGGGAGATGGGAGATGCAGAGAGAGGCCAGAGTAGTGGGCAGGAGAAAAGAGGAAGAGGGGAGGTGTAGGGAGATGGGAGATGCAGAGAGAGGCCAGAGTAGTGGGCAGGAGAAAAGAGGAAGAGGGGAGGTGTAGGGAGATGGGAGATGCAGAGAGAGGCCAGAGTAGTGGGCAGGAGAGGGAGAAGAGAGGGGAGGTGTAGGGAGATGGGAGATGCAGAGAGAGGCCAGAGTAGTGGGCAGGAGAAAAGAGAAGAAGAGGGGAGGTGTAGGGAGATGGGAGATGCAGAGAGAGGCCAGAGTAGTGGGCAGGAGAGGGAGAGGAGAGGGGAGGTGTAGGGAGATGGGAGATGCAGAGAGAGGCCAGAGTAGTGGGCAGGAGAAAAGAGGAAGAGGGGAGGTGTAGGGAGATGGGAGATGCAGAGAGAGGCCAGAGTAGTGGGCAGGAGAGGGAGAGGAGAGGGGAGGTGTAGGGAGATGGGAGATGCAGAGAGAGGCCAGAGTAGTGGGCAGGAGAAAAGAGGAAGAGGGGAGGTGTAGGGAGATGGGAGATGCAGAGAGAGGCCAGAGTAGTGGGCAGGAGAGGGAGAGGAGAGGGGAGGTGTAGGGAGATGGGAGATGCAGAGAGAGTAGTGGGCAGGAGAGGGGCTGGAGAGATTGATGTAAGGTAATGTGCTCTGACAGGTTCTCTCCAGCAATAAGCACTCTCCTCGTACACAACAGACCTGCTACAGCTCACCCAACAGCAGATCGTGAGACAAACACAGGTCACTACCCATTCTGCTGTATGCACAAGACTCACTCCTCGTTGTTCCTGTTATTGTTCCTGTTATTTTAATCTGATGTTATGACATTTTGACCTTTTCAGTTGTATTGCTCTTGGAATTTCCCTTTGTAAAGAGAATGGGTGGCAATATGTCTGCATTTGTTCTAATTGTAAACAGAACACTTTTCTCTCCTCTCAAGAGGTTTGTCTGTTTTGCCAGATGGGTGTTTTGATATGTAAAATGTTTTCCTCCACAGCTAATCCATAATCTAAAGAGGCTAATGAGGCCTCATGCCATAGAATTCAAATCCCCGCTAGAGCTGTCTGCACAGGGTGAGTGTATGACACACACAGACATATACACACACATACACACACGCATTTTCCATTGTCTTATTGTTGCTCTACATTGTTCCCTGGATGTAAATAGTGAGCATTAATCAAACCTAGCAAGGCAGACTGAGATGAACAGGACATTAGTGAACACGCTGACAGACATGTCTGTACTTCCTGAGCTCTGAACGCTCCCCTCATCAAACATTTCACCCTGAGACTTATTGATGTCACGCTAATTACTTCTCAACAACACAAAAAATATATATAAAGGCAACATGCAACGATTTCAAAGATTCATATAAAGAAATCAGTCTATTGAAATAAATAAATTAGGCCCTAATCTATGGATCAGGAAACCAGTCAGTATCTGGTGTGACCACCATTTTCCTTGTGCAGCGTGACACATCTCCTTCCCATGTGGCCTGTGGAATGTTGTCCCACTCTTTAATGGCTGTGCAAAGTTGCTGGATATTGGCGGGAACTGGAACAAGCTGGCATACACGTCATTCCAGAGCATCCCAAACATGCTCAATTGGTGACATGTCTGGTGACTATGCAGGCCATGGAAGAAATGGGACAGAGTATGCAGGCCATAGAAGAACTGGGACAGATCCTTGCAACATGGGGCCGTGCATTATCATGCTGAATATGAAGTGATGGCGGTGGATGAATGGCACGACAATGGGCCTCAGGATCTCATTACGGTATCTCTGTGCATTCAAATTGCCATCGATAAAATGCAATTGTGTTTATTGTCCGAAGCTTATGCCTGCCCATACCCTAACCCCACTGCCACCATGGGACACTCTATTCACAACGTTGACATCAGCAATCCAATCACCCACCGATGCCATACACGCTGTCTGCCATCTGCCCGGTACAGTTGAAACAGGAATTCCTCCATGAGGAGCACACTTCTCCAGCGTGCCAGTGACCATTGAAGGTCAGCATTTTCCCAATGAAGTCAGTTACGATGCCAAACTGCAGTCAGGTCAAGACCCTCGTGAGGACGATGAGCACGCAGAAGAGCTTCCCTGAGACGGTTTCTGACAGTTTTATGCAGAAATGAATTGGTTGTGCAAACCCACAGTTTCATCAGCTGTCCGTGTGGCTGGTCTCAGACAATCCCACAGGGAAAGAATACAGATGTGGAGGTCCTGGGCTAGCGTGGTTACACGTGGTCTGTGGTTGTGAGGACGGTTGGTCTTACTGCCAAATTCTTTAAAACGAAGTTGGAGGCGGCTTATGGTAGAGACATTACCATTAAATTCTCTGGCAACAGCTCTGGTGAACATTCCTCCAGTCAGCAAGCCAATTGCACTCTCCCTCAAAACTTGAGACATCTGTGGCATTGTGTTGTGTGACAAATCTCCACATTTTAGAGTGGCCTTTTAATGTCCACAGCACAAGGGGCACCTGTGTAATGATCATGCTGTTTAATCAGCTTCATGATATGACCCACCTGTCAGGTGGATGGATTATCTTGGCAAAGGAGAAATGCTCACTAACAGGGATGTAAACAAATTTGTGCACAAAATTTGAGAGAAATAAACTTTTTGTGCTTATGGAACATTTCTGGGATCTTTTATTGCAGCTCATGAAACATGGGACCAACACTTTACATAATGCATTTATATTTTTGTTCAGTATAATTATCTCCACTGAGTGTTTTCCTCTCTTCTATCGACCCATGAGGTCCCTCTATCTCTCCACCACTCTCTCTCTCTTTCTTGTCTCTCATCCATTCTTTCATTAACCCCAACAGTACATAAACACTTGTATTTCAATCAACACTATATTTCAATCAACGTTTGAGAGTAGCTATTTGGGTAGAGAAAAACGTTGATTATTCTCCTTTACGAAAAAAGATTAGCTAGTGGAGCGGTGAAGATAAATTAATCTGTACTTATCCCCCCCCAGGCAAGGAGATGATCGAGATGTACTTTGACTTCCGTCTATTCCGCCTGTGGAAAACCCGCCAGCACTCCAAGATGCTCGAATATGATGACCTTTTGTGACACTGCTCACCTCTGACCTTTGTCAGCCTATTGGCTGTGTATCTCATCACCGATAGCCTATGGTGACGGCTTTCCTTGAGAGGTCCTGGACGGGAGCGCTCTGTTGAAGAGGTGGACGACAGGCTTCAGGTAGTTTTGCTCACTGAGGAGGCTTCGATCCTCTGCTCTCAGACCAAGTGTAGTAGCAATTACTGTCAGGAGGTGAACTATATATTTTTCCCCATCCATTTTCACTGTCTCAACCAAATGCCTCTACTGACAGAGAACCGTGAGGGAGAGAAGGTAAAAGAGAGAAGTGGAGAGATCATCCTTTAGCCTCTGTGTCAAGAGACACAACATAGAGCTAGATTTGGATCTCGGGAACCAAGCAAGTCTTCTTTAAATTAGTCATAGAGAGAGATGCAGCTGCAGGGAAGAGAGAGGCTGTGAAAAGGGAGAAGAGATGGTGAAAGATTTTCTCCCTTACCTACATGTCTGTTGTGAGAACTAGGAGGTACATGGATGAAAGCTTTTTTTCTTCAGAAAAGTACGTAGATCACCCTTAGGATGGAAATGTATTTATAAAGTGTGTTGGTTGTTTTCAGAGCTTTAGAGAATAGATTTCCATGATCTATACATCTACCACAAATAGAAGAGAGAGTATACCAATAATTCCAAGTATCTATACATAACACAGCTTTTATTTTTAACTACCTGTATTGGTATTTCTTACGGACTGTTTGAATTGAATAACTCAGGGTTACTGCTACCCCTCGTTTATTACTGGCAGCGGTTGTCACCTCACCGTCATGACAGAATAGGACAGAGATGTCTGTCGGCTACTTCCGATCCTCTCCACCCAGCCTCTATGTCAACACATAGAATCTGAGATTTTACAGTAGTTGTCAGGGAAACCATTTATGTCTGACTGTGCACATGTTTGTGCGTGAACGAGGGAGGTTGTTTTATAGATACGATTTTTCATAGACTAGGTCAATTGTAGCTTACGGGCTCAATTTAATCCGTATCGCGCTATAGCGTGATTTAAATTTAAAGGCAATGTTCCCGGGTTCGCAGAGACTGCATTCACAGCACACGCTGCATATGTCAGCTCAATCGGAAATTACCTTTACTATAGCGCTGAACTTCAGCGATACGGATTGAATCGGGCACATTCATTAGTGACACTGAACTACAGACACAGGTTTTTCTTTCTTGTAGTTCACACCCAGGGACTGATACCCTTATGCTGTGACCCTTCTGTCTTACTCTGCATTACATTGTTAACTAAACATAACTGTTATCATGAGGTTTATGGAAAGTGGACAAGACCTAGCCTAGATGACTTGTGTCACACTGATTTTGGTAAAAGTTATTATCATTATATGTACAGTATACTTACTCATATTTAACTTGTATTGCTGCTTCATTTACTCTCTGTCCTGCATGTGTTTTACTTCATGCTTGTATGATGTATTCACGAGGCGCAATAGCACAAACCAAAATGACTGGAATCATATCTACAGATGTAGTATCTTAATTTGATCACCCTGTTACAGGAAATTAAAAACTTGTAGTGTATTTGAGGTTTAAAAAGGCTTCCTAAATCTGTCATTTCCATATTGAAAATTCAGACTTTATTTTCCCTTACAAAAAAAATGTATCAACCCCTACAAAAATGTCCATTAATTATAATCCACATAATATTTAAAATGTCCTGTTGCTCTAGGATGTATTTCCTGCTGTAGCAAACTGGTTTAAAGGAATCCTACATCTGTAATACACTGCACCCTTCCTGTGAAAACACCACTTTAGTTCTGATCACATACATAAATTGGATGGTGATAACTCCTTCTCCTTCCTACCTGAAAACTTTGTCTGTGTCCCAAATGGCACCCTATTCTGATATCAAACCAACCTCTCAGTATTATTGTCATCCACTTCCTGTGTATTGTGCTATTGAGTCTTAACTAATGGGCTTCCTGTCCAGCCTATGATACAAATCAGCAGTGATACAGTACATGTCATATACACATGCAGGGCAGTTCTGTGGAGCCTGTAATGATTACTTTCCAACCTTTGCTTGTGCTCAAGTGGCAGAATAACTCAATTTAAGGAAGATTTTAAAATTTCCTCATTAAACTGTTCCACCAGAGCAAATAAGCTAATGTGTTTGCTGCTCCTCGTGTGTGTGTGTGTGTGTGTGTGTGTGTGTGTGTGTGTGTGTGTGTGTGTGTGTGTGTGTGTGTGCATGCTAACGTGTGAGTGTGTGTTTCTCAGAAACATAACGGGTTGTGGCACTGAGCTGTGGATCCGTGTGGACATGCTGAATACGGAGAGAGAGAAAAGAGAGAGGCCCTTTTCTTTATTTTCCTTAACCACTTTTGCTTGTATTCATTAATGATGGTACATAGTGTACACTTCTAAATTCTCTCTGTTCACCTTCCTAGAATGAGGGATGCACACCATGTTATTTACTCACTGGTGAAGTCGTTTTAACATGGGGTATTGTATATCTACTCACTTCTCTGTTTGATGTGTACCTTTACAAAACTGTTAATTTGTGTTGTGTGACACACCAAGGATACAACCCCTATATCCTGTAGCAATAGACTTTTTAATATTTCCTATACTGTTATTAGAAAATGTGTTTTGCATTGTTTTGGTCTCAACTGGACACTATCCCTAAGGCACAGCAATCTCCAACATTACTCACTTTGATATTGAAGTAGAGAGAGTTACAGAGAGAGAGAGAGTGAGGCAGTGACATATGCAGCGTAGCTTTACCTTAAACACATTTGATATGTGCGGTACAGTGCTATAGTAGATGAGCATGTGTGTATCTTGCTCAGCTGGCCTTCCCCTTCCTCCTCTCCTCAGAGTCTTCACTGGTACCTGTCTTTAAGGCAGACCCAGGGACAGATTAGGTTTAAGAATTACCAATACATGAATTGTAACTGTATCAAAAGACATCCAATGGGAAATATTTGATGCCTCTGTTTTAACACAAATAGGATTGTAATGGGAAATGGAATACAGTTAATTGAGTACAATGAATGAATTGAGAACAGTGAAACACAGTAAATGAAATCCTTTTTAATGAATCATTGATGTATGGTTATGCTTTAAGATATGGTTTATATATAATATGTGGGATGTGTTCCAAATGGTATGTGGACTCCAGGAAAGCTAAGAAGAGTACTTTACTGTATGAAGGCTATCGCAATCTCCTTTGTGGGTTGGCACACTAGAAGTGATTTGTGATGGTAGTTAAGATGTCAGGCATGGATAGATATTAGAACTTTACAATTGCAACAAAAGAGACATGAATGAGAAGTTGTGTCTTTTTCAGATGAGAGCTAGTGTCTGTGTCCCAAATGGCAACCTATTCCCTATTTAGTGTACTACTTTTGACCAGTAGGGAATGCAGTCAGTGTAATGTATTATACTGGAGCCAGACCCAGCAACGCGTGCACTGACTGCTCATCGGGGTTTGACTTCTCATCCTGGCCAATGAAACAGCCATTTCCATTTCTCTAAGGAGCAATATAATTACACAAATCAAGACATCCGTCTTCAACGCCTCACAAGTTCTATTAATACAGAATGAAACCTTCTGTCATCACCAATAATAAAATAAGACATATCCATGAACTTACATCCTATTTTTAATTGATGAGTTTATCCCACATTGATTCTGCTGCCACTTTATCCAGAGAGATTATATGCATCCCAAATAGCACAACATTCCCTATATAGTGCATTACTTTTGACCAGTGCCCTATGGGGAAAAGGGTGTGATTTGGGACTCAGCGTTGCTTGGTTCTCTGCTCTCTGCACTCTGCTCTGTGTTGGGGAAGCTGATTTGAGTTTTGTTGATTGATTGATGGAGCTCTGATTGCTCTGACGCCTCATGTTGGGAAGTGATTGTATTTTGGGACGAGGGGGGGCGCTCAACGATCTCATATTGTCTGTCTTATTGAACTTTCTTCAAAGTCATGTAGGGGCCGGTGCATTGCATTTTCAGTAGATCTGTGTAGCATCCTACAATTCAAAGAGAGATCTTAGCAGTGATAACTATTACTACTGTAAATCTTTAGTCAGGTTGGAGCTCCAAATGTCTTGATAAAAGTATTGTTTAATATGATAATTATCATAGTGATAATGATTGATGTCTCTGGGGATTTTGATACTAGGATACTAAAGGAAATACACTGGGTAGTGTACTTTTAGCTGTACAGTGCATTTGGAAAATATTCAGACCTCTTGACTTTTTCCACATGTTGTACAGCTTTATTCTATATATATATATATATATATATATATATATATATATATATATATATATATATAAAATCATTTAGCAGTCTAATCACAATACCCCATAATGACAAATCAAAAGTAGGTTTTTATAATACAGAAATACCTTATTTACATAAGTATTCAGAACCTTTGCTATGAGAGTCGAAAATAAGCTCAGGTGCATCCTGTTTCCATTGATCATCCCTGAGATGTTTCTACAACTTGATTAGAGTCCAGTTGTCTCAGGTCCCACAGTTGACAGACAGTGCATGTCAAAGCAAAACCCATGGCACGAGGTCGAAGGGATTGTCTGTAGAGCTCCAAGACAGGACTTTGTCGAGGCACAGATCTGGCGAAGGGTACCAAAAATATCTGCAGCATTGAAGGTACCCAAGAACACAGTGGCCTCCATGATTCTTAAATGGAAGACTCTTCCTAGAGCTGACCGCCCACCCAAACTGAGCATTCGGGGGAGAAGGGCCTTGGTCAGGGAGGTGACCAAGAATCCGATGGTCACTCTGACAGAGCTCTAGAGTTCCCCTGTGGAGATGGTTGTCGTTCTAGAAGGTTCTCCCATCTCTGCAGCACTCCACAAATTAGGCCTTTATTGTAGAATAGCCAGATGGAAGCCACTCCTCTGTAAAAGGCACATGATAGCCTACTTGGAGTTTGCCAAAAGGCACCTAAAGAATCTCAGACCAGGAGAAACAAGATTCTCTGGTCTGATGAAACAAAGATTGAACTCTTTGGCCTGAATGCCAAGCGTCACGTCTGGAAGACACCTGGCACCATCCCTACGGTGAAGCATGGTAGTGGCAGCTTAATGTTTTTCAGCGACAGGGACTGGGAGACTAGTCAGGATCAAGGCAAAGATGAGATCCTCGATGAAAACCTGCTCCAGAGCGCTCAGGATCTCCGACTGGGGCGACAGTTCACCTTCCAACAGGACAATGACCCTAAGCACACAGTCAAGACAATGCAGGAGTGGCTTCAGAACAGGTCTTTGAATGTCCTTGAGTGTTCCAGCCAGAGCCCGGACTTGAACCCGATTGAGCATCTCTGGAGAGACCTGAAAGTAGCTGTGCAGCAACGCTCCCCATCCAACCTGACAGAGCTTCAGAGGATCTGCAGAGAAGAATGGAGAAACTCCCCAAATACAGGTGTGCCAAGCCTGTAGCATCATACCCAAGAAGACTCAATGCTGTAACCGCTGCCAAAGGTGCTTCAACAAAGTACTGAGTAAAGGGTCTAAAACATATGTAAATATGATATTTCATTTTTTATTTCTAATTAATTAGAAAAATGTCAAACTGTTTTTTCTTTGTCATTATGGGGTTTTGTGTGTACTTTGATTAGAAAAACAACAATTTAATCAATTTTAGAATTAAGGCTGTAATGTAACAAAATGTGGAAAAAGTCAAGGGGTCTGACTACTTTTCCCGAAGGCACTGTATATCATGAGAATTTAGTAGATTTTTTTCCTTGCTGTAACTGAACTAACATTACAAGCAGTACAGTATGTTTCACATTGTACAACAATGGTACTAACCAGTATAAATGTTTTCAAAGTGTTTTTTCCCCCAGTAAAAAAATCTCTAATTCTAATCAAGTTGTGTCTTCATTATTTCTATATTGCCATGAAACACATGAAATAGAGGTCTGAAGAGGGAGGGAGGGAAGGAGAGGTCTGGGGAGGGAGGGAGGAAGGAGAGGTCTGGAGAGGGAGAGGGAGGGAGGAAGGAGAGGTCTGGAGAGGGAGGGAGGGAGGAAGGAGAGGTCTGGGGGGAGGAGGGAGGAAGGGAGAGGTCTGGAGAGGGAGAGGGAGGGAGGAAGGAGAGGTCTGGGGGGGAGGGAGGGAGGAAGGGAGAGGTCTGGAGAGGGAGAGGGAGGGAGGAAGGAGAGGTCTGGGGAGGGAGAGGGAGGGAGGAAGGAGAGGTCTGGGGAGGGAGGGAGGAAGGGGGAGAGGTCTGGAGAGGGGAGGGAGGGAGGAAGGAGAGGTCTGGGGAGGGAGGGAGGAAGGGAGAGGTCTGGAGAGGGAGGGAGGGAGGGAGAGGGCTGGAGAGGGAGGGAGGAAGGGAGAGGTCTGGAGAGGGAGGGAGGAAGGGAGAGGGCTGGAGAGGGAGGGAGGGAGGGAGAGGGCTGGAGAGGGAGGGAGGGAGGGAGAGGGCTGGAGAGGGAGGGAGGAAGGAGAGGGCTGGAGAGGGAGGGAGGAAGGGAGAGGGCTGGGAGGGAGGGAGGGAGGGAGAGGGCTGGAGAGGGAGGGAGGAAGGGAGAGGGCTGGAGAGGGAGGGAGGGAAGGGAGAGGGCTGGAGAGGGAGGGAGGGAGGGAGAGGGCTGGAGAGGGAGGGAGGGAGGGAGAGGGCTGGAGAGGGAGGGAGGAAGGGAGAGGGCTGGAGAGGGAGGGAGGAAGGGAGAGGGCTGGAGAGGGAGGGAGGGAGGGAGAGGGCTGAGAGGGAGGGAGGAAGGGGAGAGGTCTGGAGAGGGAGGAGGAAGGGAGAGGGCTGGAGAGGGAGGGAGGGAGGGAGAGGGCTGGAGAGGGAGGGAGGAAGGGGAGAGGTCAGAGAGGGAGGGAGGGAGGGAGAGGGCTGGAGAGGGAGGGAGGAAGGGAGAGGTCTGGAGAGGGAGGGAGGCTGAGGTCTGGAGAGGGAGAGGGAGGGAGGAAGGAGAGGTCTGGGGAGGGAGGGAGGAAGGGAGAGGTCTGGAGAGGGAGGGAGGGAGGGAGGGAGGGAGGAAGGACTGAGGTCTGGAGAGGGAGAGGGAGGGAGGGAAGGAGAGGTCTGGGGAGGGAGGGAGGAAGGGAGAGGTCTAGAGGGGAGGGAGGGAGGGAGGGAGGGAGGGAGGGAGGAAGGAGAGGTCTGGAGAGGGAGAGGGAGGGAGGGAAGGAGAGGTCTGGGGAGGGAGGGAGGAAGGGAGAGGTCTGGAGAGGGAGAGGGAGGGAGGAAGAAGGTCTGGGGAGGGAGAGGTCTGGAGAGGTCTGGACAGGGAGGGAGGGAAGGAGAGGGCTGGAGAGGGAGGGAGGGAAGGAGAGGTCTGGAGAGGGAGGGAGGGAAGGAGAGGTCTAGAGAGGGAGGGAGGGAGGAGGGAGGGAGGGGGAGGGAGGGAGGGAGGGAGGAGGGAGGGAGGGAGGGAGGGAGGGAGGGAGGGAGGGAGAGGGAGGGAGAGAAAAGGAGAAAGATCACAAAGGCAAAAACCTGCACAAATTGCAGAGAACGTGTATTTTCTAAGCTTTTTCTGTTTTAGAGATGGGGAGTAAGTGGTACAATGATCGGTAACTATAGCAGTTACTCCACTATTTGCCTCCCTCTACAACCCTATGGTTGATAAACTATTTTTACTCTGACACACACAGAGACACACATACAATTCCAACCTCTTACACACATCTCACTCTCTGGCTGGTCCTCAGCTGGTGCTTATAGGTTGTCAGCTTATAGGAGATGTGCTAAAGTGTGTATTTTCACGGAGCGGTGGTTGTTACAGCAGGCAGTGAATAATTGAAGGGACCAATACTGCAAAACAACAACAAAGTGGTGCTGAGGACTCACAGGATTGGCTTGCTGGCTGGCTGGCTGGGAGATAAAGAGAGAGAGAGAGAGAGCGCTCTTGAAAATGCGTGTGTATATGCCTGCGTGTGTGTATGTGCCTGTGTACGTGCATGCATGTCTCAGAGTGGAGTGAAGAATGGCTTTTACAAGCATTTTACAGCTGGAGTTTTACAGCAGGTGTGTCTCCCAAGTAGTAGGTTTCACTGGGCATTAACAGGCTGTATAAATGAGGGCCAGTAAGAACTGTGATCTAGCTACACACCACCCTATAACAGGCTGACACACCACCCTATGACAGGCTGACACACCACCCTATGACAGGCTGACACACCACCCTATGACAGGCTGACACACCACCCTATGACAGGCTGACACACCACCCTATGACAGGCTGACACACCACCCTATGACAGGCTGACACACCACCCTATGACAGGCTGACACACCACCCTATGACAGGCTGACACACCACCCTATGACAGGCTGACACACCACCCTATGACAGGCTGACACACCACCCTATGACAGGCTGACACACCACCCTATAACAGGCTGACACACCACCCTATGACAGGCTGACACACCACCCTATGACAGGCTGACACACCACCCTATGACAGGCTGACTTACCACCCTATGACAGGCTGACTCACCACACTATGACAGGCTGACACACCACAGGCTGACACACCACCCTATGACAGGCTGACTCACCACCCTATGACAGGCTGACACACCACAGGCTGACACACTCGGAGGAGCCAGACTGCGTCCCTTTCAACCCTTCCCCTACCGCTGTCTTCACTGATGAAGGGTGCTATACTCCACACTACACAGCATACTGCCTCTCCCCCCTGGCCCCTGCTCTGCCAAAGGCACAGCGTCATTGCACTTCCCTCATAGGATCCATCCCACATGGCACCCTATTCCCAACAGTATATAGTGCACTACTTTTGACCAGGGCACATAGAGCTCTAATTAAGTAATGCACAATAAAGGGGAAAGGCTGCCATTTGGAACACACTCTGGGGAGCAGACCCTCCTGGTTCACTTCACTACGCTTCACACCTCACAAGGCTTTACTGTTCCTGTTAAACCCTTAAATCTTAGAAAGGAACTAAAAATCATAGTCCTCCTCCTACACAGTGATTTTAATTTATTTTTTCAGCGCAAGACCTCTTTGCCATTTCCACATGACCAATTTCTCACCACCATCTTAAAAACATGATCCAACAGTGGTGGTCAGTGCTGTTTAAGATGAGGGAGGATAATAACAACAACAAAAAATAAGGAGCGTGGCCTTATTTCTATTACAGCATATTGGATGACTGTCATTCATATTCCATTCACCAAGTTCAATGTAACATTTATAGGTTTGGGCTACTACTGTACATGATGTTGCTACAACCTAGATGACAAATGAAGGTTTACAAGGTGCGCAGGTCGAGAGAAATTAGCGTAATCACGGTGACAGACAGTGACACATTCAATACCACCTTGCACACTCTTGCCTGCATCTAGCTGGTCTAAGTTGTAATTGTCCAACATTTGCAAACGAGAGATTCTATTGGACAAATTCAGGTATGTTTATCCCCGTTTTTTTTTCAACAGAATCGGTGGAATGAATACATGCAATCACAGAACTCAGCAGCATATAAACTGCATGATCACTTTGCTCGTTGTGTATATAATTCCTTCTTGTTTCTACACTCTTTCCTCCTCTCACCTTTTCCCTTCACTTGTGGACTTCAGTGCACAATACAACAGCTGTCTGTGACCAGGCGGAAAAAACCTTCCAAGCCAAACATTCATAACATAACTGCTAACGCTACACACAGCATAAATCATTTCTCCATATTAACGTCATAGTCAATATACTAGAAGTAATGCGTTAGTAAACCTGCTAAAATCATGCAGTACAGTGTACAACAAGCAGTTTATCAGTTACACCTGCGGGCCCCTGTGGCAATACATTTTAAAAACACAAGCTTAGTTTGACTTGGAAGAGTTCCAGTGTTAGATAGCCACAGCCAGCTAGCTAACATAGCATCCCTCTCTGTTTGAGCCAGGTGTTTAAGTAGGCTAAATTACCTAGCTGCATTCGCTAGCTACGTAAGTGAAAGTTTAAAAAAATATACAATGCATTCGGAAAGTATTCAGACCCCTTGACTTTTTCCACATTTTGTTACATTACAGCCTTATTCTAAAATTGATTACATTTTTTTCAATCTACATAAATAACCCGTAATGACAAAGCAAAAAAGGTTTTTAGAAATGTTTGCAAATTTATTACAAATTAAAAACTGAAATGTCACATTTACGTAAATATTCAGACCCTTTACTCAGTACTTTGTTGAAGCACCTTTGGCAGCGATTACAGCCTCAATTCTTCTTGGGTATGATGCTACGAGCTTGGCACACCTGTATTTTGGGAGTTTCTCCCATTCATCTCTGCAGATTGTCTCAAGCTCTGTAAGGTTGAACAACTAGCGTCGCTGCACAGCTATTTTCAGGTCTCTACAAAGATGTTGGATCTGGTTCAAGTCCGGACTTTGGCTGGACCACTCAAGGACATTCAGAGACTTGTTCCAAAGCCACTCCTGCATTGTCTTGGCTGTGTGCTTACGGTTGTTATTTGGTGACGTGAATATATTTAGTACTGTTTAATCTAAAAAGGATAGTTTTTTAAATGAAATTCACTGAGGAGGATGGTCCTTCCCTCCATCCTCTGAGGAGCCTCCACTGTTATCAAATATTCTAAAGATTAGATTAAGAATCTCATTGGTTTGTTTCCTTGGGTAGCATTGAAGATTATTACAATCAGAACTAATTAAATTGTAACCATTATTTCTGTTACACAAATAGTTACAAAAATGACTGAATTTACCGTATCTGAAGGAGTACTTATTATGAGTATGTTTTCTGCACATTAATAGCATTAGACAGGTTGATATAACGGAAGACGGTTTAAAAAAAAATCTCAATATTTCAACTTTTCATCAGCATAAAATATTTTGTTTTGGAGCTCAACATCGATTTGAGAGATGTACATGAAGGCTGAAATTCCTAAAATATAAATGTACTCTATAGTGCCTACCATCAATGCCGAGCTCAATAACCATCCTTCAGCCATATCGAGTATGTATGATGAATGCCTGATGCACCCCAGCAAGCTTAGAAATGTGTCCCAAATAGCACCATATTCCCTTTATAAAGCACTTCTTTTCACCATAGTGGTCTGGTCATAAGTAGTGCACTACTGTATACATTTGGGACACACTCCATGTTCCACAATCTAGTTACTACCTCAGTGGCCTTCCACCCAAATGAGATCCATACCAGCCCTCACTAGTCCTAACCAGCCCTCACTAATCCTAAACAGCCCTCATTAGTCCTAACCAGTTCTAACCATTCCTAACCAGCCTTCACTAGTTCTAACCAGCCCTCACTAGTCCTAACCAGTCCTAACCATTCCTTACTAGTCCTAATCAGCCCTCACTAGTCCTAACCAGCCCTCATTAGTCCTAACCAGTTCTAACCATTCCTAACCAGCCCTCACTAGTCCTAACCAGCCCTCACAAGTCCTAACCAGCCCTCATTTACCTCCTCACATGATTTAGAGGCACACCATCCTGCACTGGCTGGGATATTATGAGCATCAAGAGATTGTCCAGTATACAATACAAGACCTCCATATTTCCCGATGCGTCATCACAGTTCACACACATAGGCTGAGTGCCTTATGTGATATACCCTGCCAGGTATAATTACATAATACACCCACCAGCACTGAGCACACAGACCAAATCCTGCTAATAAAAGTGGGCAGAAATAGAACAGTGTGTAAGCGGACAGCACCGTGCACGACTTTGTCCCAAATGGCACCCTATTCCCAATATCGGCTCTATGGGTTCTGGTCAAAAGTAGTACACTATAATAGGGAATACGGTACCATTTGGGACAAGGTCATGGTTCTGCCCGCTTACACAGCAGGGCTGGCTGACAGTCAGGGACCATGGAGCAGGGAGCGCTCAGCTGTGTCTGCCTGCCCAGTGCTGCCCGGCACTGGGCCAAGCATCTGTCTTCATTACCTGGGACAGGGGAGCCCACTTTGCTGCAGCTTCATCCCACAGCTGAGTCCCATATGACACCCTATTCCCTATAGAGTTCCCTACTTTTGACCAGAGTCCTGGTCAAAGGTACTGCACTATATAGGTAATAGGGTGCCATTTGGAATGTAGTCCACCTCTATTTATTTAACCTTCATTTTGAGAAGGAGTCATGCTGAAAACATAAGCCTACGCAACATTAACCAATTAAAAACAGTTCTGTAGCAATGAGGTTTGTGCAGTAGGCTATTGGCCAAAACATTATCACCACATATCAGCTTTGCTTGAATTTCCCTGCCAATGCATTGTCGTTCGGACCGTTTAAAAAATATATAGAGTATATTTCAACATTTGACATAGGCTATAGGATCACACTGGTTATAGACCAGCAGTTGTATTATATGTTAGGCACAGCTGAGTGAGCACACATTTAAATAATTAGCTTTTTATTGACATTTTACTGGGCTGATGGTGCCTGCATCCGAAGGTCAGTCTCACAAATTAATATTGTTACTCCTATGACCAGAGAAAGTGAAATATTCCTCCATATTAAAAAAAGTCCCAAGTCGCTAATAATAACAACATTGCAAGACTATAAATACACATTCCTACTCATTAATTACATCTGCAGTGCTGGTTGTAGTGGAGGTAGGAAGAAAGTGCATTTTATGGCTTATAACATTTTTGAATACAAAGTGTTGACAGTGCTGAGTAAGAACTTAAACATGAACTCACTCATAAAAACAGCATCTCTTTGCTGTAGTCGTTGACAGTCTCTCTAGTAATGGTTTTGAAATCTCATAGTATCAACTTTGCTGTAGCTTTCTTTTATGCCTGCTACGTTATAGTCATCTGAGACATCCGATTAGCCAGCAGGAGACCTATAGTGCACTTGATTTGTTCTCTCCGGGCCCACCAGGAAGGAAGAGTTTGTACCTTCAGACACATGAAATGGTTAAAAATGGGAACACTTCTCCTACTTAGCACTCAGGGCAGCTGAATTGGGTGCACCTTCCGCCAACAGTGTGAGAGGAATAAAAGAAAATAGGAAAGGAAGGCTTTTTAGGGATATCCAGCGTTAGCCATCCCTGAGAACGGTTCTGGAATCTCGTATGTCTGTAACAATAAAGTCAGGTCAGGCGGAAGAATATGCAGGAGGGCTTTATAAATCAAAAGAGTTT